>NC_042305.1:11784404-12084404 GCF_901000725.2 Takifugu rubripes
ATTTGGATGCTAGAGGATGGGAAAATGCTCTGAAGCAGATTTGATCTTGTGCAGGAAACACTCCACAAAGGTTATGTTTATCAGTCTCACACACATTTGTTCCCTCTTACCTTGGTTGGAGATGAGTGACATCATCAGAGAGGGAGAGCATGGAAGAGAGAAGAGGAAGAAGAGGTGTGAGATATTAACAGATGGGGAGACACTCATCATGGCATAGCTGTTCATAAATACACATAAAAAAAGTGAGGTCGCAGCAACCACACAAACACGCAGGCGGTGAAAAGGAGGGATTCAGGCGTAATTGTTAATTTCCTCCTTTGCTCAAAAGCTGATGATGGAGAGGAAATAATACAGACAGAGACACAGACCACAGTCAGACAGACAGCGAGCATAATTGTTCATTTCCTCCCGCCGTGTGAGACCGGTTGAGAGACGCAGCGAAGCACTGAGTTTATTTTCTATGTTATATGTTCATGTTCATCTGGGAAAAGTCAAACTGATGATATCGATGACTGAAGCCACCGGCAGGAGCCGTCAGGAGGCAGGAACTGAGCACGGTAAACCAGGGTCGCTCCAGTGCACTGGTGCATGCCGCTCCACGTTGTCCCAGCTGGGGATGCTGCAGACACGTCGCTTCACTTTCACCACAGACAGGATCAAGATAAGTGCAAGTTTCTCTTTTGATGTCATTCCGGCTTGCTCTCCTCTCCGCTCCTTTGTTAGGAAGTTACGGAAAAGGTGACTGATGTTCTGACTCTGGTTTCTGAGACTCTAGTCATGATAAATGTCTCTAATTAGATCTCCATGTGGAAAATGCAGCAGGTGCCCTGCAGTAGTCTTGGCTCAAGAGTTTTCCAAACTTTTGCAGTGCAACTTAAAATTAATTGCCACCATATATAGATGAAGGGTTGACAGGAGCCGAGCTAGCAGCTACCAATGGCTGTTTTAAGCTGCTGAGTCTAGTGCTCTGATGTTAAACAAGCCAGTTGAGTTTGTTATTCTGACACAGATGAGCTTTTTTAAAACAAAAAGAGTATGAAAACCAACACCGGCCGTATACTGCAGCCTTTCTCGACCCCAACAGCACAGAAGATCTGCCAAATCCACATAATCTGTGAAACATGCTGCCAAAAGACAGGGAAGAAAAGGGAATTCACAAGTAATGGAGCACTCTGATGTCACAGTGATGTTAAAGGGAGACCTCTGCCATTTTCCTGACCACAACTATCATGGAGTCCTAAAACCCTTTATAAATAATTCCTGAAGCCCGCTCTCTCTCGAGGGAGTCTGACTGTCAGGAAGCAAAGGCCTTCCAGTCTTTTATTCATTCTTCCCTCACAGTGCAAGAGTTCAGCGTTGCACAGTGTGTGTCTGAGTGTGTGTTTGTTCGACTTCGTCCGATGATCAATGGCTAAAAGATTAGCTTGTGTTTTTGCGCACGTGTCACAGCTGATTTCATCTGCACGTACAGTCATCTGGCGCTCATTTGTTTTGAGGCGTTCCTCGAGGGAAATCTACAGTTGGAACAGACCATTAGCCCAAAAAGCTGAGCTTGCATCTTTCCACGAGAAATCTTTAGTGTTTGGACATGAACATGATCTCTATGATGATATGAGCAGTGTCTTAATACTAATAAAAAAAGGATCAGCTGTGGACACCCCCCATGACCCACTAGAACACCGTGGAGGAGGTTTCTAAAGCAGCTTGGGACAATTATTCTGACATGAAGAAATGATGGCCCAACTATAATGTTACAGACATATTCCATACATCTACCACACACGCTGGAAGCAGAGAGTGGTCCTGGATGAAGAGACCACACAGCCTCATTAGGAGGATGGCAGTCTGAAGACACAGGGGACAGGATACAGCTGGCTGCATCCAAGATGGGGGCGACACACACACGCACGCACACACACACACACACACACACAATCACACATAAAGAGGGAAGAGATTCAAATTGGCTTGGAATGATGAAACTTCATGAAATTTCTCTTTTTTTGTTGCAACGATTCCAACTTCCTGTTCAAAACCAATGGGTCCATCTGTCCGCGATGGTGACCGAGTCACGATTCATTAGCGTTTCAACAGCAAGAATGCAGCGTTTTCCCGCCGTGGGCTGGAGAATTGAGTTTCTCCTTACCAAGGCGGAAGTTGAAAAGCAAATATAAAGGCATCACCCACAGCTACGCTGAGCAAACAACAACGCATTGAATTCAACAGCCTGACCGGCTGATGGCACTGACACTGAAACTGTCGCACAAGATGTTTAAAATGAGGAAAATAAAAGATTAGCACCTCCACTGAATGAGCAACATCATATCGACCTGTCCAAAAGCTCTAACCAGCAATTTTGATGACATCGGCAAGAACCTTTATTCCTTTGTGTCGTCCGCTCTGTTTGCATAAACCGGGGGGTGTTTATTTACAGTGTCAAGATCAATGTTGCTCTCCAATCAATACCTTCTCGGGACGCTAATACGCTAACTGGCCTTAGATCGAGCTCCATCAATCGCTTTCATCCTCATTTCTCCATGATTCTACTCTTCTCTCCTGTAGTTCAGACCAGTTTCTCTCCCAGGGAAATTGATGGCGGCCGTCAGTCTCAGGACTCCTACTCTCTTCTCAGGTTTTGTGTTTCTGGTTTCAATAACATGCTCTTATTTTTCAAGGCCAGAGGGCGCAACCTCAGACCTCCAGTTGGAAAACGACTGCGCTTGTCATCTTTGTGGCAGTTAATATGTGCTGGACTTCACCGTTTCCTGGGTGCAGCAGCTCTGACTCTGAGACCAATATCTTTTGCCAATATGTCTCCTTGCTCTAGTTCTTATCTGGACCTTTTGTTAGTCTGCATCCTGGCTGGAAGCCTAAATGATGGTTTGTGAGAATCTTCCACACCCACATAGAAATGACAGGTCCCAAAAAGAGAAGTGAGAGGAAAAAATGCAAACAAAAAAGGGTATTTTCTTAATCATTTATCAGAGAAATACCAGCAGTATAGCAGTTAATTGTTCTGTCAATTTTGAATGAAGTCATTTTAGCATTTGTCAATACTAATATGCAAAAATATACATTGCAGCATTCAGGTTGTTTACTTGCTTAGGTGTCACGGACCACAACAACAGTCAAGCTAGCAAACCAGGGCTGAACCAGCAGGAACCACTGTTCCGCTAATCTCAATTTTTTCAATTACCATTACCATACACTTTGAAAGTCTAGTTTTAGTAGAGCTAGCATGTAGCCTCAAAATTGCCTGTCTGCAGCTACCAGATGCTCTTAAACACACAAATTATAAGTTTTGTCTGTGCCGGCTCTTCATATACTCAAACATGAACTCCCAGGAGATCCCATGGGTCTTAACTATGGATGACTACTTGTTTATTCCATTTTACATTGCTAAATTTTATACAATGTATTTTTTATCCACGCTGTCTAATGGTGAGACGTCGCGAGCAGACAGCCGAGGCGACGCCACTTACAAACGGTAAATGTCAGGAGCTTTTATTATTCTTTCTGCCAAAACAACCTTGAGACCTCTCATCTATCAGTTCAGCCTTCAACCACACCCATCGTTGAAAAACGGCTCACAGGGACGTGATTGATCAGCCAGTTATAAAAATAAATCTATAAATCTAATCAATTGACCTGATGAGCACAGAATATGCATGATCCAGGGATACAACAGAAGGTCAGTCAGACCATGGTCCATTTAATCCGTTCTATTATCCTGCTGTTTGGTCCAGTCAGAATCTTTAGAATGACTCAGGACAAACTCATGTATTCGCATGACCTTGTAAAAGATTAGATAACTGTCAGTTCAAACTCCAGCCAAATCCCATATAGGGCTTTTTTTAATTTACTACATTAATTATAGCGAAATAACATTTAATCTAAATGCCTGATTAGCATTAACAATATAACCTTGTATGGTCAATCACTCAGCAAACTCTGACCCGACCCAAACCACACAGATAATGAGTGCGGGGAGATAAGACCAGAAAACTGGAGGAATCGCTGAAAAGCTGCCAAGGCTGCGACGCCTCGACTTTTGAGAGTGTAACAAACTTTCTGCGACGGAATAAGTAACAGCAGCGTGTATAAAGCAGACATTTGCACGTATTTGTGTCACTCCACAGGTTTCAGGTACCATTGGGCGGGAGACTGAGTCACATTCAGACACTAGGTGGTTTTACCAGGGCGGAATGTCAGTCACTGAACATCCCACAAGCTATTATTATGGTTACCTGGAAACCTCCTCATAATGTGTTTTCTGCCTTTCCCTTCTGCCCCCCTGATACTTCTAATCATTCACAACACAGCGAGTCTCAGTCCAAATAAAGATAAGCTGTGGTGTTGTGAGAACAGCACTCCTCGTAAACGAGTGAATGAGAAGTGTTCCCATTCAAGCACAGATATTCTCCAAGGTGGCACTTTTATAGCTCGGATCAAATGCACCCATCGAGAGAGCGCTCCCTCGAGGGGGTGCACCAGCTGTCCCTACAGCGTCTGAAGACTCCTTATCAAAGAAATTAATAAATAAAACACACAGACAACAAAGTTGCAGAGGTTGGTAGATGCTCCCGTTGCTGTAATGTTTGAGGATATGAGGGGATATTGTTTCCAAATGTTGAACGTTTGTTTCCATCAAAGAAAATAGGGAGTAATTTTAACTATTATGTTGTTTCAAAGGTTATCCTCCTATGTTCTGCGACCAATAAGAGCTGTTTCATAAAAAGGACATTATTGGACCGGCGCCCCCTGTTGGCAGAGAGAGAGACTATGTTTTTACCGCTTTTGTTCCTGTTTGGTTTCTCGATTTTTTTGGAGGAATTTTATTAGTTGATTCTCCTTCACAACACAAAGCACAATCCAAAAGGGGATTATGAGGAACTGCCGAACTTCAAAGTGTTCCACGTGATCTTCCAACATCACCGCAAACTGCAAACAGCTCTACAGCTCTCTGACCGTGAAGGAGACGCGGATCAAAATTTGGGAATTAAAAAAATAATTGAAGTACTAAAATATTTTTGAAAATAGACATATAAAACTGTAAACAACGTCACACTTGCTGCCGGAGAGTCTGATGTTCCAGGCTTGTTCTGAAAACGATCCCATTTGGTGTCGTCCGATAAAAAGCAGAGAAGATCGGCCTCTCTGAGGAGCAGCGCTCCCATGGAGTCAACGCCATCGTGACTTTACAGATAAAGTGGTGTAATTTAGGCCGAAGCTGAACCAATGTCTCCTCACAGAGCCTACAGCCAAGGAAGAACATTTTTAAACTAAATGGTTCTGGATATTTCCCTTCAGATTTTATTTCCTTTTTATACATAAATTGGAATTATGAGTCACTAAAATCAGATTTGTGTGTTCATAACTTAAAGTCTTTACAAAATCGGGATTTTGGGGGCTGATCGTGTGAGGAATTAATATCTCTATTTGAATAACTTTTTTATTTACTGTATACGCTCGTGTGCTGTTTACTGAGTATCAGAACAAGTATGTTGAAGCCTCTCTTGCCAATGTTTGACATTTTGCCATTTTTTAAAAGATAAACTTTTAAACACCTTATTTTAAGTTCTATCAAGACACACCAAGATAACTTTAGTCAGATATAGCAGGTGCCAGAAGTCAACTATCACTAGAAGTCAATAATCACTGTAATTGAATGACATTAATGTCATTCAATTACAGTGATTATTGTCATTTAATTACTTTTAAGAGTGTATCCGTCAAGATTCAAAAATCTTTCTTCCTTTTTGACAGCGCTGAATATAATGAATAATGAAACAGAATTAAACTGATTTAAATGTATTGTGTTTTCTTTTTTTAAAGCCAAACCTCCATGTCTCATAGGTTTAAGTGCATGTTTTTATTTGTGTTTTGACATTTTTTGACATTCCTGCCGATCATGCGAATTGTATAAAGTGGGAATAGCTGAGCAGACAGTCAAAAAGCCCAACAACGTATATTTAATACATTTCAGCAGTTTATAAGGCTTTTGTCTAATGGCCATGAGGGAAAGTGGCCTCTGTGGGGAGTTTTTCGCCACATATATGATGGCGGATGGAAGGATAATATATTGATGGGGAAGAGAGGTGGTGTCCTGGGGGATTGTTGGAGGAAAACACAATGAAATGGATGTGCTCAGCAGGAGAAATGCCTCCTCCACCTCCTCCCGTAGTCTCTCCATCCCTCCTCGACTCCAACGAAATGATTCTCTCTAAACTGTGATTCTGTTTGCGTCGCTGGTTCTACATCACTGTCCCGCTCACCCTCTCCACTGTCTCGTTCCTCCCGGCCATTGCCTGATTGCCTCTCCATTAAGACATTATAACACTGAACTTCCCACATTTGATGCTCATTTTAATCTTTTAAGAGGCACCAAACCTCTTTGTTCCATTAACAGCGATGAGCCATTGCTGGAACAGCCGATCGCTGATTTGTGCTCATAAATATGACACAAGGTTGGTGGGGTGGGTGTTGGAAATGAAGAGAACACGATTTTCATGCACATCGACCCTGTGCGTGCTCCACACTCACTGCCCCAATGACGTATGAGGTCATACAATCTACGTCCTCATTTTGACAATTAGCACCTTTTTAATATCAGTGCTGTTGCCCCCCCCCTCTGTTTTGCTGGCCTGAGGGATATATTCACACATTTTTGGTTGAACGTAACTTTTGGATAAAGGTCACCTGTAGCCAGAGCGCATCCTTCCCAGCCTGAGCTAAATCATTTTCTTCAGTCATGTTTGAAAGGAACAACAATGACAGGTTTGCCTGAAAGGATTCTCTCAGAAAGGAAAGCAAGCCTAACTTTAGCAACTCCCCCCGTTTCTGTGTGTGCTGCCTTTTTTCTTTCTTCTTCTCCTGCTCAAAGGGAGACATTCTGTGTGGTCAGATTGGGGTGAAAGAGCAGGACAGAGACCGATACACAAACATACAAACACAGAATGAACAGACACTCTCAGCATGTCTGTCTGAAAAAGAGCCAAAAACTGGTTAAATTCGATATTATTCTGATTATGTAATCTATGTCTCAGACATTTTGCGTGACTACATCAACATAAATGACGGCACAGGCGGTGAATTCTAATGGCTTTATGTTTCCAAGCAGACAGTCAATACAGCAGGTCCTGTTAAGCAGCATTTCATATTCCTAACATGCTTCCTCTCTGGCTGCAGGGCACGAACCGATTGAAATATCACACAGTCTCCTCTAATCACATTACTCTGCTCAGAGAGAACTCGCAGTCGGCGCCCTGCATCGGGCTCCGGCTGTTTGATGTTGAACATTCGCCGAGTGAGGGGCCGACTTTTCTGACTGTCAGTCCATCCCGGCGCTTGAACGACTGGTGAGACTTGACAGCTCGAAATCAGACTGACCTACACAATGTAAACCACTGCTTTTGACAGACAGACAGACAGACAGACAGACAGACAGACAGACAGACAGACAGACAGACAGATTATAGATAGGTTACCATATTTCCAGACTATAGAGCGCACCTGATTATAAGCCGCATAATCTAATTTTAGAAAGAAAATCAATTTTGTACTTATACAAGCCGCACCGGATTTTAGGCCGCAGGTATCCCACGTAGTAATATGAAAAATTATATCGACAACATTCAGTACCGGTAGATGTTTTTATTACCGTAAGAGACGAGTCACTGACTAGTGACAGACAGGTAAGAAACAACAGCCACTCTGTTCACTTGTATGTTTATACAGAGACATTATATCCAAATTTTATCACGTCAGGATTTTTTAACTTTTCTTTTAATTTAATGCGCTTAGCAACATAAACAAATATATTCTACCGGTAAATGCTTTTTTTTCTAACGGTGTCTGTAATGCAGCTACCTTGAAATATACGTTTGTATCAGCTACGCACACATTACGTTGTTTATGCTTTTTTACTCAAGCAATGAACAATCTAAACCTCCCCGATGGCCCACCTCTAAAATCTTCTATTTTCATCGCGGTGGCGATTGCTTTTGCCTTCAGTCTGATTTGTACAGCGGAAACACCGCGGCCGCCTGCTCTCTGTGTGTTCACCCAGTCTTCCAGAACGTTTTCAAGCTCGGGCCACCTGCGATGTTTACGTCTAAAAGCTTTTGTCGTCTTTTTGCTTTGGATCAGTTCTTCAGGCGGGCGTCTCCACCTTCTCCCCATTGGTTACTGTAATGTATGCCAAGATTACAGGCGAGTGATCGCTTTTAACTTAAAAGTCGCATCATATGCTTTTCTTCTAGTATTTTCCATGTTGATGAGGGTCAGTAAAAATGACTGATTCACAATAGTTGTGACAGTATTCCACGAAAAAAAACATAAATAAGCTGCACCATAGAATAAGCCGCAGTGTTTAAAGTGTAGGAAAAAAGTAGCGGCTTATAGTCCGGAAATTACGGTATTTCTAGCAACAGAAATATCCAAATTGGCATTCAGTTAAACAGATTTATTGGGGGAAATTTTAGGATTTCCAGTTCTTTGTCAGGCTGGTGTGTAGATTTTGTGTCGTCGCTGTCCGTTGTCAGAACACCCAGGTCACAACGTTGCTGACTTATGTGTCTGTCTCTCCCTCTGCCATTGCACTCCTTCTCTACCTGGCCACCCATCTGCAGGAGTGTGACCCCTATATGAGCCTGTTCAGGGTTTCTCCCTGTTAAAAGGATAATTATTATCTAATTACTAGATGGATATTTATAATATACATATTTAGAATATAAAAAGCCATTTAAAGCGCCCTGATTTAGTGTCTGTAAGTGGGTCTGAAAGTGTCTGTATCAGTGAGTTGACTAGGTAGTCCACTTAACCTTGCTCCCTATCTAGAGACTAGCGAATGTGTGACCGATCTTGCATACAATTTATGCCCCATTTCAATATAATCTTTCTTATATCCAGATCCAGACTGTCTCTCAGGGCTTTAAAGAGCATCTGATGACACACTTCCATTAAATTCATTACCTCGCTCCGACATCAAACCTCCAGCTGTTGTCAACACAGTGAAATTCTGATAACATTAATATCAATTCCAAAGAAAAATGGAACAGACCGTCGCTTCACGATAAAAGGATCCTTTGGCGGTGACAGAAATCACCTCAAATGGGACTGATTCATGACGTACTTCTGCCTGTAACAGTATATAAGTGAGCTTCTGATCACCTCATTGACTTTTACTACATTCTAGGAATTACAGCCTCATTCCCTCCTTGAAACTTACTGCCTGTTGCTGTCGGGTGTTCTTGGGACTATAGTGACATATCCATGTCTACATGCTGGGGAATGTCAGCCAAACATGTCAATACCAATTTATAAGGAATTTTAACCGCATTCCCCAGTGCTGCCAATATTGGCCATATCATTATATCTTTGAAACCCATCGAATCACGTGCACAAGGACACAGGCTCTCAACAAGCGATCGATAGAGACGTTGATGTTTGACATCAATGAAAACACTGTATTGATTATTTCTGCCTTTATCTTGGGATTCTTAAAGAGTGCATGCACCATTAGTGCACATCGAATGGAGAAACATACTCAAGCGGTCGACACGAGAACACGTACACACAAACAAGCAGCGTCGGCTTAAGTGCGATTCCTCAGAAGTTTGAGAGAAGACTAATTATTAAATAATGACCCTGCACTCCCACGAGAAGCATAAAGTCAGACTGCAGGTTTAAATGCTCACTTATTGATCTGGCCATCCAATCAAAGCTCTAACTCAGTAATTGCCTCTCAGCCATAAGTCTTAGCTGAAAACTCTCATAAATGGAGCGATTGCAGATCCAGGGAGGGGAGAAGACAAGAAGAAGGAGAGAATGATGGAAATCACCAAGGAATTGCATTTTAATTCTGTCACGGGTTTCACCTTGGTGTTCAGAAATGCTGTCAAGCGTGTGAGGAGCTTGTGCAGTTGGTCATTTCTCTTGATGTCCGTCACCGTTAGCTTTCGCTCTCGCTCAGGTTCGACTATAGAACGAGAAAGGCCTCAGTAAATGATAATCATTCAAACATGTTGAGCCTTTACTGCAGTGAAATGAAGCCTGAAGGAGACTCAGACCTAAAGTCCTGCCCCTAATGCTTGTAATAACCACATGATTGGATGCACATAAAAAAGATTAATAATGAATATATAAAAGAAGTACCACAACAGCTACTTGGGAAAAGGAGCCACACAGACGGCACAGGGTATTTGATCAAGGTCAAAGATTAGTTAGCTACTATTGCAGACCTGGGAAACATCATTGTTATAATCAACTAATACCATCTAAATGAGTAAAAACATACAGCGCCATTATCAAACTGACTGATACTCGGGAGGCACCTGTAGAGGCTCTATCAGTATCAGCTGTCAGCGCCTCACCAAGCTTCATTATTGCAACAAAACTCGAGGGTAAGAATCGGCTAAATTAGATGTTTGTTCCTGGGAGACGGTGGTTTTGTGGTGCCTCTACATCACATCTTCTCAGGGCAAAAACTTCCATCTGATTATTTCAAAGCTGAGGCAATAGTGTAAATGTGTAACTTAATATTCAATTAAACGGATTTATTATGAGACAATGATAGATTCGTTTTCAGGCTCGTACTTATGTTGCCGTTTGCCTTGAACAACACCCATGTGACACCTTTTTTAATGCTGTTCCTCATTCCTCCTTGTTTTGCTCCTTACTCCCTCTCTAGTGCACTAATGAGGGTGTACGCCATTTTGTGGGGCTTTTCTGAATGTTAGCGAGGATTGCTGTACCCTATTGGGTGAACTCAAGGTACCCACAATGCTTTGTAAAATTAGTGTTCAACTGATTCTCGCTGTCCTCCCATCATCCTTTGCGGTTGCACACACAACCGATTTTCCGAGGGAACAGGTTTGCAGCTAAAAGGTGCTAAAAAAAAGACACTAAAGAAGACTGTGATGTTGGTATCGTTTCAAATTAAGGCTTTACTCATGTGCTGTAATAAACCTCTTCCTTTAGACTTTAAGTGAAACTTATTGGTGAAGCAGTCTCCTCCAGTCAATATGTCATATATCTGATAATTAAATGCAAAGCACAAGTGGATTTAAACAATCAAATCAATGATGAATAATACCTTGTCTTTCTTTTGCAATTAAAAATATATAGCATCCATTTATGCACGTATTAATCTAATTATGTATTAGTGCCGATAAAGCGACCTCTTACACACAAATCCAAAGGTTTACAGCTAGTTAAATTTGAATTAATATCTCTAATTGTTACTTATAATGAGGTACAGATTAAGGACTTGCACGGTGGGCTATAAATTAACAAGGCCATGGTATACCATGTGAGCACAGCCCAGAAAAAAAATCCTGTGTATAATCAAAAAATATGCAGAAATATTACCTATCTGAACTCTTTGTCATTTAAAAGATAAAGAATTTTTAATTGACTCTTTTGTTTGAGCTTTGTGACTGGTTCACAAGTAGCCTCAACCTCTTATGGGGTATCAGATAAGAGAAAAATCATTAAAAAGGACTCAGCCTTTCTGCAGCTGTCCGAGAGATAAATGCTGCAGCTCGGTGGGAAGAGGTGATGAGGGAGCCGACGTGCTGGAGCTGCCCCTGTGGCATCGATCTCTGCAATGTTCAAAAGTTTCTCTTAGCTATGAGGAGTCGCTGCACCGTCACTTTTGAGTGTTCTAACCTCTTAGCATTTTGAAAAAGATCTGGAACCTGGTTAATGGGCATGAATCAACTGGCAATGAGGAGAAATGGAGTCAAAAGGGTTAAAAGGTGAGCTGGGAGGAACGGGGAGTTAGCCACTAGAAACAATTACCTGAAATTCTGGCTCCAACCACAAACCTGCGGATTTAAAACTGCTCCCATGACACAAATCAATACTTAACTGTTACCCCTTATATGATGTTACATCAAAAGTGGCCTTTATGCGTAATAATTGCACACTTTCTCAAAATTAAAGAGTGGCTCATTACCTTTCAAGACACAAGACTGCACTTAATTGCACAGACTGGCTCGCCACGATTTGTGTCACTGGCCCTCAACCTCCTCCTCTGTGAAAATTCGGAGGCTTCATGGTAATTATAAGTCAGAGTCGCAGCATCAAAGGTAAATTACTGGCCTTAAAAAGGTTCTTACTGCTTTTAATGTGTGTTTTTACCACTAAATGAGCAGAGGGAAGCTTGCATGGACTTTTTACTGTTGTCTCCAGCAGGAGAAAACCAATTTGAGCTAGCTAATGCTTTTAAGTATGGCTTTGCTAGTGTGGGAAGCACACTGTTTAGCTTTGCTTTAACATAGGAGTCACGCTCATTAAAGCACCCAGGTGGGTGCCATAATGGACGATAACAGCATTGCCTACAGATCCCAAGAAAAACACAGACTGCATCAGGGGACCAGCGTTAGATCACCAGAGCGGCCGGGCAAAGGCTTTATGGAGCGAACGTAGCAGCAATTTATTCTACCTGCTATCTACAATTATCCTGACATCTGCAAGAATATGGAACTCTGCCACTTAGTTGGGTGTTTTTCGTCATCGCAGCAGATTGATACTCCCTCCGAATCGTTGCACCAAAAAATGATTTAAAAATGAGTCAGGTGTTGCGTCGACGGTGTAAAAACGAGCGTTTCCCTTGTGACACAAAATGAATGCTCTGTACAGTAAAGAAATCTGAAATATATATCATATATATTACAAGCAGCAGCTCAAAGTGTGGTTTATGCTGTGAAAGATGGAGGAGAAGAAAATACGGCAATGACGGAGTGGAGGCTAAACATATTACTGCTTATGATATGATCTATTATTGCACCAAATTATGACTAATGTAATAGTCACTAATGATACAATAGCACAGTCATTAGAACTGTAATATCATCATAATAAGACTAATGTAATAACACGAACAATGTTCAGTACTGAAACCCCGGTGATTGGAGGTGCGGTAACACAAGCTATAGGTAATCTCTTTGTGGTAATATTAGTCTGGTCAGCAGAACACACATGTTTACTGTCAACGTGGGGGGATTTATTGGCCCAGCCTCTGATCCTTTGCTCCCTCTCTTAGATGGCAGCTTTCTCAGCTGCCCACTCCTCAATGACCACCAGGCCTGCTGGGTTATCTGGCCGTAGCCCTCCACTCGTGTCGGTGCATCTGATCATGCCTCCACTGCATTTTAATGTTCTGCTACCAGCTCCCAGCCTGTTTCAGAGGCATTCGACCTGCCCTAAAGTAGGGTTTTGTTTATTTCTTTTCCACCACGACCACAGTCCATTAGGGTCCCTTTAAATAATCACATTTATTTTTAGGTAGCAATCTTCCATTTCACATTCAAGGACTGTCCAAAGCAACTGTAACAGTCAAGAAGGGAGCATTCTACTAAATTAATCTAGTTCAGAATTATGGATTATTCACTTATTTTCCATCTGCGTGTATAATAATGATAGAAAGTGATACATCTCATTTAGATGGGCGACCCAGATTCTCTCTCTCTGCAAATGAGCTTCATTTTTGTTGAGAAACAAAAGGAAATGACTGAGGAAAATAGGAGAGAAAGAGTGAATGGAAGATGGATGGGTGGGCGGACGGACGGACGGACGGACAGGCGGGCGGGTGGGTTTGTGGAGCCTTTTCTTTTACGTTCAGTGATTGATGGCAGCTAATTTTAGTTTAAAGCCAATAATTGTAACACTACAGTGTTTGTGGTGTCAGAAAACACTGTCCTGTTAGAGAAGCACCATTAGGTTTGGATTTTAAAAACTAAAATAACGACAACAACAAAATAACCACAGCATGGCTGCTCTGACATTTTGGTTCTAGGGTCACAATTGTCGACTGTTTGCATTCATCATCCGGCAGCACGTTATCTTTTATCTCGAAGCCAAGTTCCATATTAGATTTATCCAGCGATTGCAATTGTGAATACAACCAATCCCTGTCATACAGTCATTCTGTATCATATGAATAGCTTACACAAATGACTATTAGAGATAAAATTGGATTTTATAGGGTCTAGTGTGCCTGTGCGCGCCGGCTTCTGTTTCATGGTCTTTTGTGTTTGTGTCTGTGGCTCCTAAAGTGAAGTCATGCGGCTGCGATCTCCTAGTCAGGGCTGCAGAGGCTGTTGCCATGGCTCTGGCTTCTGAAGGCTGTTTCATGACAGAGGGAGGGAAAAGAAACACTGTACAGTGACTCATCCTGAAAGCATCCCTGTCTCGGCAAAGCCGCTCAGTGTGTCAGTTTCTGTGCACGATCGCATGCATATGCGTCTATGAAGGGCCAGAATGCCATACCAACGACCCCTCTGACCCCCACCTAGATAAAAGAAAATCAGAAAGCGCCAAAGACACAATGACATTAGAAAAGCGGGAGTGGGAGGGAATAAAGACAGCGGAGGGACAGATAGAGTGATATATATAGAGAGAGGATGGGACAAAGGAGAGCGAGAGAAGAAAAGAAAACAGGAGGAGGAGGTCATAAGTATGAAGAGAATGAAAGAAAGAACACTGAGACAAAAAGATTGAGTCAGAAAGGCAGAGCAGCAAAATAAAGAGAATGTGAGAACACAACCATAGAGACTAATTCAATGTCTAACCCTGGACAGGACTGATGTTATACCCAATTCTAACCTCCACCTCAAAACCAGGCCTTCACTCTCAAACAGCTTTCTATCATTGTGAGGACTAGGTCCTCACAATGTACCATAGACAAGAACACACACACACACACACACACCCTCAGTTCAAACCATGCCAAACCCAGCAGGTCACTATCTGGTGCAGAGGGTGACCAATGGAGCCGTTACCCATGAGTAACATGACATCCGGCCAAAGGTGTGCCAGTTGTCTCCCGCTGACCTTTAGAATCCAAACGAATACCAACCAAATCAGGAGTGGAAGCCAGATCATCACTGAACCTGATCGGCTCCGGAGCCACAAGCGGGTCTCTCAGCATTGCTTGGCATGGAGTAAAAAACATTTCCATTAAAATATGATTAAAATCTGGGAAATCTTTCAGGATGCAGGGAAAAGATTCAATTCGTCTGAATCACAAAACAGCCAAAGCAGATGACCGCTTGTCAGTCACGGATACAGCAGACGACCGGGCCTCAAACTGGGCCTCACTGGTGCCGGATCACTGAGCGTCTGCCAACACAGAGGTGTGTTAGTAAACCTGTCTGAAAAAGAAAAGAAAAAAAAAAGCTGGACAAGAGCTGTCATACGAGCTCTGCCAAGAACAGGCCGACATGTGCCAGCCGAGCACAGGGCGAGCGAACAACTGAGGAGAGGGAGGGGAGACGTATGGCCGTGTGGCACGACCAGTTTAACCTCCACCATGGAGCTGCACGCTGGTGCCAGGCCAACACAGAAGTGTGCACAGTCTGAGGAGGGGAAAGCCTCAGGGCAGAGCCAGAGCCTGCCTGGAAAACAGAGTAAACAGAGTTATTCATTATGAATAACTGCTTTGAGTTAATATCACATTGAAGGTGCTGGTCTTGTGAATGCTTCCAGTATAATCTGATATTACAGTGACCTTGACTTTTAGCTCAAGGTCTTTCGGTGAGTATCATCTCTGGAAGAGCGCGGTGCTTACATGCGAAGTTGACCCTGTTTCCGTTGTGACAAGTCATTTTCCATAACACCCCAGCATGAAAGAGAGATTCACAATGGTGAATGTGCGTTCTGCACACGCAGCGGAGCGTGTTTTATGAAGCACACCGGCCTGAAAGAGCAGGCTGGCCACCATCTGACGGGTCTGCGCCGGTAATTGGTAAAAGGTTGTCACTCTTCTTAATGTTGCTGTTTAAACAAGGCCACTCAAAGTGATGGGGAAAACAAATCAAAAGCACTTCAGGCACCAATCAAAGCCCTCAAATGTGGTTCTTCCATCCAAAGTGCAGTTTCAGTATTTAAGACCCATCATCAAGGCTCATCTTACACGAAAAGCAAGATCAGCTTCAAAGGAATAAAATATATAAACGATCAGGAGGTTCTGTGGGACAATGGAGCTGTCAAATGATCTTGAACAGAGAGAAGGTCTCCATGACAACAGCCAAACACAACTCCAGCGATGTAGCCCAGGGTAGCTGTTTCCAAACTTATAAACAGTAAAAAAGACGTTGTACAGTCTATTTTTCAGCCTATATTAAGCATATATTGCAGCTTATTTGACACTTTGGCATCAATTAAATGACAAGCTCGTTTGTGGAGTGTGGAGCCATCGTGTTGCTAAAATGAGCTGCTGCTCTACAAAAGGTGTGATTTATAATATTTAGCGTGGTCTAATTACAATATGCGTGGCGCTCATTAGCGAAGGTGGATGTGTCATTCATCTTTTGTCCGACGCGGCTCCTCTGATTGCTGTCAGATTAGTAACGGATGTGGTGACACGGCGCCACGAGGTGAATCGCTGCAGGAGCCCTCGTCCATTAACCTTTCGCACGCGGGGCCACATGGAGCTGTGATCCCGGTAATGAGACGAGTGTGGACCTTGAGTCGCCGCCGGGGCCTCCGACACGTCTTCGCCAACGCCCTCGTGTGACCTTCACGGTCAAAATAAAAAGACTTCCAGACAGGACTGGAGCATGGACCGGGAATGTGTGATTCTATCTAGGATACAGATTTAAAATTTCAAACAGCCCAGGAAGAAACAGGAAAAAGACCCCTTAAGAGATGATGTCATCAATATTGATTCGGTTTAGGAGGAAGTAAACACGAGCAGGCGGTCAGGAGAACACACGAAAAGCCAACCTGGAAGTGAATGGTGGCTTTATTGATATTGATTTAGAAATTAGCTAATGAGTGGAATGAGGAGCTGACTTTATTAGGACAGACAGGAAGAGCAGATGAGGGAGCCCCACCGCTACACTTCCAACGGCCGTTGTGATCGGAAGCTTTGAGATGGTATAGTGCTCTCTGTATAGTGCTCTCTGTATCATGTGTGCGAGTTCACTCTCCCGCCCTCGTGAGTGTATCAATGCATGTTTCCATCTATCTGTGGCTGTGCATACAATAAGGATGTTTTTAACAATTGTATGGGTCCATTTCAACCCCATTTAGAGAGTAAAGTACTGGTGCTGAGATGTAAGCACCCTGCTACCCTGGAATGATGGTTAAAGTGATCGCATGTACTGTACAATTGAAAAGGCACATGTTTATGTAAGTTATGGGGGAAATAAAGGATAATGAATGTACTGAGCTGAAAGTCTAATTTTAGATGCTACAGACAGTCGGCGTCTGCACATAAATCAAATATGACACCAGTTCTGTGGTTCAGACCCTTGGGATTTTTCATAATGTGTCACAGGATTGTTTTTATCAATACAAATTGATTCTTGTCCAGGAAATTAACTCACTTATGACCATCAGCACAGGCAGCACACGTGCAACATGCTCATAGACGTGTGCACAATGTAAGGAGTTCAACGCCAATGTATGCAAACGTTTTAGCTTTAGGTATCTAAATGTGTTTTATATCTAAATTCAATAGTAAACGCTGATGAAGACTGGCACACAACACACACACACACACACACACACACACACACACACACACACACACACACACACAGAGCGGTCGGGATGAGGGCACAAGATCGGTTTTACAGCTCACTTTCCACTGAAATCATCCATCACTGTTTAGCTGTGTGAGAGGACGACAAATATGAGCAACTGTGGGCTGAAGAGAAGCGAAAAGAATAAAAATAGAACAAAGAACCAAACAACAAAAAGGCCTCGCACATACGATAAGGTCGATACATCCTTTAGTGTGTTTTTCTTGCCACCGTAGTTAAAACAACAAAGGCCATTCTGGCCGCAGCTGCAGAGCAGAACTCCTGGGGGGTGAGGGTGGGGGTGGGGGGTGTCAGAGGTCCCAAACACTGTCCTCTGTGCTCAACGTCTATACCTGAATCATCACCCATTTGTGCATCTCACTATGATGTTTGCAGCATTTTCCCCATCAGCCACGCCCACTTCAGAAACTGGAACTCCCCTAGCGGAGCCTTCTGTTTCTCCCTGTCAGGTCTGGGGGAGAGAGAACACATTTCTCTGCTCCTGCTGCTTATATATCGACCCAGAGAGGTAATGGACATGAAAATAGGTTAAAGCCCATGTGTAATGGTAAATTTATACCACTTTGACCTTGAACACGCCAGGCTTCAAGGGAAATACACTGAAGGTTTTTCTTTAAAATTTGCGGAAAGAGCTTCCCGTGCGTCCGCTCTGGTGATGTGGCTGAAGGGATGGAAGCTTGATAGAACTGCTCTGCTCGCTGTTGGAAGCAGGAGGGTGATTATCTGGCGACTGAAAAGAAAGATTTCAAACCTATAGAAATTAAAATGAAGCGGGGGAGAGTATCATCAGAGGATGGGGAGTGGGTAGATTACTCTGAAAACAAGACAAGAGGACAAAGACGGATGCAAATATGTAAGGAAAGATCAGACAGAAATCCAGTTTGCGATTCTGTGCCAAAAAACGAGGAGTTTTCCATCCACCCCGCCGCTACTGTCATCTTTACTGCCGGGGTTGACATACGACTGTCATCACTTTCCATTCTATCATTTTAAAGTGTTTTAAAGGAGCTGATTTAATGCGCTAGCCCATTAGCTTTAATGCAAAAATGGTAAAAAATGAATTCGACATCCTCAAATAAAAGTTTTAAAATTACATTTGAGGTTAAAACAGGCATTTATGGTCCAGACTGAAGCGCGCACACACGACTGTGTATATGACACCCAGCATTAACCCGAACCATGTCAGCGAGCGATGACATAAATCCTCTGGTGCAATCCTGAGAGCCTGAACACGACTTTCCACTTGATATTGTGTCGCTTCCTTCACGCATTGCAACGTCCTTTCTCTGATCGACTTTTAACACGACTATAAGAGCAGAACAAAGTCAAAACGGTTTGAGTTACTCTGATATTTGCTCGTTGCTAGCTGGCATCGTGGGTGGTTCAGTTTGTCTCTGTAGGCGTTTGACTGGATTTTGGATATGATACCACTTTAAATGAAGATGCTCTAAGATTCTACAGTGTTACTATTTAAAGATAAAGGTCATATGTATTCGTCTAGCCCATAGATGAGCAGATGTAGTGAGTTATCCCATAATTTTGGAGGAATATTTGTACAATAGCAACGTAAATCTCCATTTATTGACCTTGTTTGTTGAGGGGGTTAGAAGCCACCCAGATGAAAACACCACTAAATTAGCTTTAATAATAAACTAAAACAGTTTTCAAAGGTTTATCTTTATTGCCCAAACGCCTGGATTTTCTGAGTAGCTTTGACTCTCCCGTACCGGCGGCAGATTTTATGAGATCAGAGAAATGCAGCTCTGCAGACTTTTTCCCCTGTGAAAGAATAAATAAAATCATCAGCTCCATTGATCCCCAATAAAAGAGAAGTGGAGCGAGGACTCTCTGATACAGTTTAGACCACCAGCAGGCTGCTGTGTGACTTAAATTCAGGTTTGGGAAGCCACTGAGCACTTCCTCCATATATTTTAACATTTTCGCTTTGCAGGAATGAACGCCGCCATGGGACTGCTAATGGCTCATTTTACTGATCATAGGCAGAGTTTTTAACAGTTTAAAGAAATGATGAGTGTGTCAGACAGTAAATGACAGATAAATCAGCTTTACATTCATACATCTGCTGCGACTCTCGAGGTTCACGTTTGTTTTCTTCCTGCACTGACGTGAAATTCACTTTCTTGTTTGTTTTGTTTTTGTTGTGAAATGTGTAGGGATGAGTCACAGCAGCTCTAGTTTTTATTTCAACGGTTGAAAGGTATTGAACATTTGGCTTTTTAACCCCTAAATGTTAGAATATGTGGGAGAGAGCGTCAAATCGCACACATGCTAACAGCATGCTAACACAAAGAAACACAAAAAAGGCTCATTTGAACAAAACACTGCTGGAGCTCAGACACATGCAAATATATACAGTAATAAGCACCATCAGATTACACAGGAAGTAGCAATTAGAAATGAAAACACATTATATGGATATTCATCTGAGTAGGGGGATAAAACACACACATATACACATACACATGCACACACAAGGGCTCTTATTGTGTTTTAATGCAGTTTAATGGGCTCCATTCTGCAGGCTTAGGAGGAGCAGGACTGACTCATTGCTATGCTGTACACGCCACCTTTCAGAGATGAGGCACAGAATTGAATGCTGTGGGGAGGGGGGATACAGTGGATCAGTGTTTTCCTCTTCTACCTCCACTTCAACTGTGGGCTTCTGTTTTCCTCTCATCTCGTCTTCATTACTCGGCCGAGACCCACCGTGTCTCCATGTGAACGGCTACGCTTTCTCCACCTTTTTGTCCTGATCAACTCTCCATCATCTGACCTTAAACAGCCATATTGAAGCAGTTACAAAGTCACCCTGCCATCATTTAGAGAGCAGAACGAGTAATTAAAGCATCCCTGGCGCATTATGAATTGGAAACTTTGACACAGGCTTTACTGGTCTCGCCAATCAATCCATCCAGCGTGCGTCTCCAGCCTTTTTTAATCAATTATTTATATCCTTTTCTTGCATCAGATTGTGTCAGTGTCATCTTGCCCCTTTTCATTCGTTCTCGTCCATTCTCCTGGACAGCGCTTAGTTCTGGATTTATATTCCTGCAGGTTTCGTCCTGTCGGTTCCCGCGCACGGCACCAACACAACAATGAAAGCCAAGGTTGACCTGGCTGCACTGCTCTTCCGCCGGCCCCCTTTGTCCTGTGTGATTACCACCAGACATGTTTCATCCGCCCTGGCTCTGAATACGCGGTTGTCAGCCCAGACATCCCATCTGGATGGATATCCCAGCCTGTTGGAGGTAAAATCACTGATGTTGTACTGGTGACCTTTCACATTAGTGCATGTGGGCGACCACTGAGATGAACAGTATGGTAGAGGTCCTCCCGAGCCCCGCCTTCAGGAATGTATATCACCATCAGTGGCGGTTAGCAAGCCAAGGTTAAAACAATGAAAACGCCACCATGGCTCCCCGCCGACTGCTTCCAGCAATATCGGGGCAGTTGTGTAGCAGAATCAAAGAAAATGGAGACTTCTTTCATCTTTAATGATGGTGGACATCAGTTAAAGTAGTATAATGGGGTCTGCACTTCATCACAGAATCATCTGACATCATGCTTCTTAAGCAGTTTTCAGTATGACTTCAGTCTCATCTGGGTCTAGTTGCTTTTATTTATTCCTCTCAGACAGGATTTGTTGAGGGATAAAAACACACACATGACATGCAGTTGAAAAAATAACTCGTTGATTTGCCCACTTTAAGTGATCAAGGTCACAAAGTTCGGCTGCAGATTTAGGGGTGAATTTTCTGCAGGAGTGACTCAGCTCAGGGAAGATTTATGCATGTGCTCCAAGAATCATGTTTGCCAGGCAAAATTAGCTCGCTGAAAAGCCATCTTGACTTTCACTCTCTATTAAAACGGTCATTTTTTATTCAGCAGGAATTAACGTGATGTTGCAGACTGGGAATTTAGGCTCCCACGCAAGCCAAAATGTTAAGATTTTGATTTACTTGAACTTGAATAAAACAAATCAAGTCCTGTGCTTTTCATCCAGACAAATTAAGCAGAAGTGCATTGAAATAAGGAACAATTTTGGTAGCCAGGACACTCAGAGAACACATTATTTAGTCATTCAGTCCATTACTTATTACACACTATATTCCTACAAAAGTGCACACTTCACATAATATACCGAGCGAGGTATATACCTCCCAAGTTGCCAGAACACTCTGTCAAGATTTTAATGAAACTTTAAACACAGTAATACACTCTGTGTATCCAAATTCTGTAGAAATTGCTGCCTGAGGGATACACACACTCTCAACCTCTCCCTAACTGTCCTGGTCCTGTGCACAAAGCAGCGTGGCGAGGGTAATTCAATTAAATTACGGGGAGCTGGTGGAGTTTATGGACTCACTGTTTCAGTCGTTAGATTAGAGTTTTGAGTCTGAAAATGTCCACATAAATGTGCAGAAAAATACACATATTCATTTACCTGTAACTCTACTTCATATAACACTGTGCAACAGGTACTTGTTATCAGTTCATCTGGTGAATGTAAATAATGCTAATTATGAGTTCTTATCTCTGGCCTGCCATATTCCACCCCCGCAAATGTTACAAAAACTGTCATTTCATGCTTTCCTGAACTCTAAAAATAGCATCAATAGACTTGTTCAGCAGCGGTGTTGGTGTTGTCGCTGAAACCTGTCGATTTATTTAGCTGCTTTAGTCTCAAGGACCTTGAGGTGCCTTGAAACACCTGTCATCCTTCTAAAATGCAAATGTTACCCCAAGAGACTTGTTATGTCATTTTTTATAGGCATGCCCAGGGAAAATGCAGTGAGGGTGTTTATCAAGCACACGTTTCGTGCCTGTGATTATTGGAACCTTTGAGGGCATCAATCTCAGTCAAAGGAAGTTTTCCCATGTTGTGACACATAGTTTTGGCATCAATTTTAACAACAAATTGCTGGAACATTTATTTCTAGAAACATATTGAACAAACATCCTGGTAGTTTGAAATCCTGGTTTGTTTTGGCACTGCAGATGTTGATGAGGTATATAAATCCTCAAGTTTCCTCTGATTTGGCTTGTGATGCTTTAATTTTTCACGGATATATTTCAGCGTGTGTCCTACATTTAACTCGGCCAGCTTGTCGACTATCCTTCCACGGACTCGGCCAACTGTATCGTTTGCCAACTGAATTTGAGCCTGGACCTCATGGCCGGTCCATTTCTCCGCGCTTCCCTTCTTTTGATTCTAAAAACTCCTACTACCATTTTTTTTTGTTTCAAGGAAAGTTTTTTGGGCTGGTGGAAAGTTTTCTTTTCCCACTCAGAGGTTTCGCAAAATCTATAGTAAGGTTGGTGGAAAAGACTCCTAAAACATAAATTAGTGTTAAGCTATAATGGCCTCCATGACCGACATCTACTAGTTAGCCAGAACAGCTAAACATTGGCATGAAATGTAGTACTTGTAAGCATTAAATTATAGGAGTAAAATACGCTGATACTGATAATAAGCTCTTCTTCTAATGGCCTTTTCAATGTTCTCCTTTGTAGATGCCATCAAATCTTACAGCTAACAAACGCTATAGGTCCAACTACATGAATGCACCAAGGACCCAGAGCGAGCATGATGTCAGCGGCAGTAGAGTGAAAGGCTGCAGGTGTGTCGACGCATATTTAGGCTGGTAAAGGTGAGTGGCATCCACAGAGGACAGACGGAGCACAAGCATTCTGTCACTGTTCAAAAGCGATTCCTCCATTAAGTGCTTGTGTTCCACACAGGACATGGACGAAATATGAATGGATTGGTGGCTACATGGGACCGTCTCACACACGTTAGTTGCCTTTTAAGCTTTACCGCTAGCACAAAACCCCCAGAGGACCTTTGTGATAAAATCATAGGCTGGAGATGCCAAGAACATGCACATCCACACAGAGGAACCAGAAGGCCATTAGTGTACTACAGACAGTCTATCTGAAGCCTCTAACCACCCTGCTCCCATGATAATACATGACAAACACACTGTGCATCCACTACACTGATGTTCAGTTCTACAGAGCTGCTCTCATTTCTTTCTCCAATCCCCCCTCCTCTGCCAGCAATAACTCTTCCTATATTTCTCTGATTTTTGCATTCCTCACCCTTAAATCTCTTATACGACTTTCCTCACACCACCAATCTGTTTGCTCACCTCACACATGCCTGTATAAGTTTAATCATTCCTTTGTTCTTTCTCCTGTTCTCTATATTTCACGTATCTCAGATTGTGATTGTTCTACTCCATCTTTATTATTCTCCTGTCCTCCGTCAACCTTTAGAATCACAAATGTCATATAGCTCATGTTCTCTTTCCGCCTGTTTTGGAGAGACTGGTACTTGAAAACCCTTGACTATGAATTACATTTTGCAATCATCAAGATTTTAGGTAAAGGCCTCTTTTACTTTAAGTAATGACACCTAAAATAAATTATTTATTAAGTTAGTCTAGGCTAAAACTGGACTGAATTTCAACCTTTATAAGTCGAGCCAACACACCCACCTAACGACTAAGTCCATCTACCTCCGTATGTATACAGATCAGACTGGTCAAACTGGAATGGGGCAGGATTCGGTGCCCCAAATCCCGGAGCAGAAGCCAAACAGCATATAAAACAGGCATGTCGAAAACATCCCATCTGCAAAAAAGCTCAGCAAACAAACAGTCCATTGTGAGCTAATCAGAAACGTCCTGCCAGTTTAGCTCTGGATTGCTAATTTGCTAGCTTGCTGTTGACTGCTGTAGTCATCTGTGACATCGCAGACCAGCTGGAAATGGTCCAAGACCAACAAAATGAAAGAGTGAAAATCATCACCAATCAGAGTGACAACAATAAATCCGTTAGCCTCCCGTGCACGTATGCAGTCCAATTAAACTGCTTAGTTGAGCCGCAGCGGTAGCTGTGAAGGTGACAGCCAACAGTCCAAATGGACTGCCATCATATCAGGCAGGGACAATGGGGGGACCACAGCGGTCCCACCCTTAATCGGAATATGAAAACACACACATTTACATAAAGTGTACTCTGAGTCCACGTCGGTTCCCTGTAGTATGGATGCCAAAAGAGAAATGGTTGTTCAAACGGATCCATTGCCATTGTGTGTGTGTGTGTGTGTGTGTGTGTGTGTGTGTGTGTGCGTGTGTGTGTGTGTGTGTGTGTGTGTGTGTGTGTGTGTGTGTTACATAACACAGCTGAAGGGAGAGTGGAGGAAGGGCTTGTTTTCCCAGATACACAGCAACGCAGCCTGAGCAACCACTGCTTGCATGGAGGAACATCAAACTGAGACGCTGTTATCGACGCTAGCTCATGCAGTGTTACTGGAGATGGATGTTGTCTAGAACCACATCTCGTCTGCACAAAAGGAAATTAGTTTAGTTTGTGTTTCAGAGTGTGTGTGTGTGTGTGTGTGTGTGTGTGTGTGTGTGTGTGTGTGTGTGTGTGTGTGAGAGAGAGAGAGAGAGAGAGAGAGAGAGAGAGAGACTCTTTAAATGGATTTTGCCTGCTTTGATGTATCCCTGTGATTATTAACAAGTTCCATTTATATGATAATATTTATTTGTAACCCTGTTGACCGATTTTTTTTTTTCAGTCGTGGTCATTATTTTGCTGTAACGCCCCCCGCCATCATCTGCATGCTCGGAACACGCTGGGGTCATGTGCTCTCATTCATTCTGAATCATTCTGATAAGCTTTGCATGAAGATGATTCGTTTAAATGAGTGCGTGGGGGCACACTGCAGCATTCTGGGAATTATTTTCTGATCCAGCCTTTCACTGGTCAGGTGACCATACTTGGTAAACTTGGTAATCCACGGCGAAGCTCCCCCACCTCTATGTAGGCTACAAAGTAATAACAACAGCAACAATAATAATAATGTATTCTTATGAGTATACATTTAATTTGTAGTGCACCTAACATTAAAAAATATCAGCGCTAAACAATATTAAAGCATAAAAGCAAAAAATCTATCATAGAATCCGTGACAGTCCTATAAAGTATGAAACAGGGAAGTCGGGATGTTGTGCTCAGGCCCAGAGTCTCGCAAATATTTGAAATAAGAGAAAGGGGAACAAAGTATTCTCATCTCGTGCTGTGATTGTCTCCCTTAAATGTTACATTTCTCGGCAGCAACACGTTTTGGCTCCAATTTGTTCATAAAACTTGTTCCTGACCTTTGCCCTTTCCAATGGTTGAAAACAAAGACCAAATGCATCATTAATTTGCTGAGCCTTTCTCTTAAAAATTTGGTTTTGGTCTCGCTCGATTTCCGAAAGCTCATTTGCACTTAATTTTAGAAACAGGCTCATTGTTGAAATGCTCAGATGCACAAACAGACTTTTCTCTTCCTTCTTTAAATGCAAACAGCATTACTTCAGGTTCGAAGCCTCCACAGCCGACCTGCTTCATTAAAAAGGCTTTGGGCCCGTGCGTTGCCTCCTGTGGCGCTGGGCACATGTTCTTCAGCTGTTCCGCCTGGGTGCTCACATTTTTTGGTTTCTTCTTCGCCACTGCGGAAAAGTTCACCCCCGCCCCCTCGTCTCCTCGCGACTAACCTTAGCTTAACCCCGCCACTTTTTCCCACTGTCCTGTGGTTCCTCTGCTGCCTCCTGCTGATTCTCACAAGACCTCCCTACTAAAAGGTGTGAAGGAGGAACTAAGTGCTTTCTGCTGTCTGGGAGTACGTTTGCACAGATTTATTCATGACTGTTTGTCTACGGTGGTTTTTTTGACTCTCTCCCCCATCCATTCAGTCTACAGGGGGGAAAAGTCTAGCAAAAGACTCAAAGAGCCAATAACGGGGTTATTAAGGGGCAGCACTGAGCACATACACTCATCCCTTCTGTGGAATGACCAGAGCAGAGGTGTTGCTTCAGGTTAGCGGCTTAAAACAAACTATAGGTCCAAACCTCACATTTTATTTAACTGTAAAGCTGTTTTGACGGCGGCGGCCCTCAAGACCAGGTTACGGCTTCTCGTGACACATTCAGGGTCTAACGGCTGAAATCGGTTCACGCTGCGCCGACTCCGATGCCTCAATCATTATCGACATCTTAAACAGGCCGGCGACTTGTTCCCACTGCCTTTGTTCTCTACTCACCTCTTCTAATTATTTCTCTGAACCAATGAAGCAAAAGTTCATCTTATTTCGCTCCCCTTTTTCCTGCATCCCACGCTTTCTGCTTTGATCTCTGTGGACCCCCCCCCCCCTTCCTTTTGTCTCCTCATTTTTCTCTCCATGATTCTCCTCATGAGCGTGACCAGTGCCGCTGCCCAGTGTGCTGGAGCCATTTTGATCTATTTCATGACAGGGCGCCTCAACCACGCTGCTCCCCCCACTCCTGCCTGACCCTGAAACATATCTGTGCACACCTGCACGCGTGTATGCACTATTCCCGTACACCATCAGCCAACACGCTTCCAATAACAAGGAAATACCCTTGATAGCCTTCTAATTACCTCTGCAGCTCCAATCATTCCTCTCATCTCACAGTAATTTACAAAAATCAGCTACTTGTCAAGGACTAGTTTGTGTTATCGGTTGAGCTGACATCCCAGTCAGAGGGGCCGTCTGCAGGCTGCATGTGCAAACACTCGACCTGGTTCCTGATGCTGAATGAATGTAAAGAGGTAAAAGGGTGAACATGTTTTCTATATATTGAATCATGTCGTGCACACACACATGCAGCAAGGATAATCAAAACACGAGACGTGTTTTTATTTGTGTTGTCCTCTCATGCCAACATAACCTCCAATAAAACACTATAACAAACACAATGAGACAAGACAGGAACCCATTATATTCAACACACATTAGATCAAATCAGGTTAGAGGTTTTTGGCGCTTTCCTGTGTTTGTGTGTGTGTGTGTGGGGGGGGGGGGGTTGTTTTTGGCAGATTCTGCCTTATGCTGTGCTTATGTGTGTTGATGTTTGTGTACTTGCGTCACTGCAAATAATGTGTATCTATTGGGAGTTCTGATCCGCAGGTCAAAATAAAGCCTCTGAAACGTAGCACAAGGGCGGTCGGGCATCATTTGAAAAGTCTGTTGTGGTTTGGAAGCTAATTGTGTGGATACGAGTTTCTTTTTTAAAAATCACAGCCAGGGTAACGTAAACCCCCCTTTATCATGTTCTACTCTCACAGGCTGAACACATTTTGATTTAATGTAGTTTACTACGATGTGCAACAGACTATGGCGGCATTAGTCTGTAATGAAAATGTTGCCTCGTGCCTAATGGGAATGCTGAAAAGGGCAGGCTACCCAAGCATGCTGCTGCTGGGTTGTAGCCACTGCCATACCTCACAGGTGGAAGGCTGTAATTAGTTTTTATGGGTGGTTGCAACCACTCGACTTAAATACATATGGTAAACAATGTCTGTATTGCCATTGAGCCAATAACTAATTAACGGCCCCTTCACCCCCTCTTTTATGCGACCGGCAGAGCCAAAGTGCCGCCTGTCTAATTTCCACCTTCCACAGAATGACTCCCCAACTAGCGCAGGTTGTGAAGCTCAGCCATGTTCATCCCGGTGTAACAGAATACATGGCTTTACAGTCAGACAAGACAGGATTGATCTTTAGAACGTGTGGATAATGGAGGCAGACATCACCTCTCATTCCTCATATCCACATGACGACAAACCGCCTTTGCACAGCGACGGTCCTCAGTAGGTGTTAAATATGAATGAAGAGTGGACACAAACTCTGGGTTGTGGTTTGACACCATTTCTCCCGTCCCTTTAGCGGTGTCTTAAATGTAGTAGCTTGTGTTATGAAGAGGAAATGTGGCCCCCTACTATCTTGGTTTTGGTGGGGATCTCAAGTCTTTGGGTCAAACTTGCACCCAGTTCTTTCCAAAAGCAGGCTGGTGTGAGGGTGTGTTGGTGAAAATGAGCACAATTTTACTGGATATATTTAACCTTTTAAGCCCGATTGGCCCGTCAAGGGGCCTAAATCATTACATGCATAATAATCTACTATGAAAAATAGAATTAAAGAGGATGATGCAGTTTATGAATGAATGTATTTTTGTTAATCCAGTCATGTTTGTAGTCCTATTAAAGGGTCTAAGCCACTGAGGGGAATAATAAACATTCTTCCGCGACTACAATACCCAGCTGCACCAAGATGTGATGCCCTTAGTTGTTATTAGAGTTAAGTGATGACAGGCAGTCTGTCTCCAAATGAAAGGCCACTTTTACGGAGTATTAAATAAGTTGGACTAAATGCAGGGTCCCCGCTGTTTGTGAGGCATCGGGCACTTCTGCCCAGTCATCAGCATTGTCTTCTTGCTGACTAAGTGCTCTATGTACACTTTGACATTTAATTCAGGATGAAATAGCAAATATAGTCAGTTCTATCCAGATTTATCCAGATTTTCCCCTCGGTGCGCTCCATCGCAGGGGTCGTCAAGGAACGGAGGAGAGCAGATCTAATTGACTGTGACTGAAATGACCTGTGACACACACATTCTAATGTTCTTCTCTATTCATGCTGGTTTAGATGACACTTGTAATTGTGCTCACAAATGTAAATATTTTGAAATGGGGGAAAGGGAGAGCTCCTTTCAACTCTGCCCAGCTGCACTGAAAAAGACCCCTTTAGTCCATCGACTTCTCCTGGAAAATTTAACGATTTAAAACCAGTTAGTGGCATGGCTAATTACTGTGGTATTCGCGCGTTAGCAGTTCTAAGACGGGATCTATGATGGGTTTAAGGAAATCGCTGATATGTGGATTGATTCTTCTGTTTGACTTCTTTTCTCATATCTATTGGTTTTTATATATTACAGAGAACCATCATGCAACGAGCGGCTTTATAAATGTATTGGAGAAACATGGAAATTGATTCCAGGATATTTGTGTGATAGTAGGAAGCATCTGAAAGAGTTTGAAGGCAAATTGAATACAGAAGGGAACACAACCCTGGTTTATATGGAATCTGGAGTAAAGCATTCAGAAACAAGGGCTGTCAAGCAGGCCTAGAAACTGAAAAGCAGACAAAGATGGAGGGAGCACAGGCTCAATGCTCAGTAGCGACAGGAAAGAAGCCACTTATGACGGCAGTTTGACATCCATTCAAAGGAAACTTGGAATCTGCTCTGTGACCAGCACTCACATGATGGATTCTAACAACCGCTGTAGGGCCACATATCGCGGACCCTTATGGCCGCTTAGAAAATGTCATGTTGTTGTCATGGCGATGCCCCTCTTTTATGGTCCAACCTGCACCCCTCACTGATTACGACGGAGGTTAATTGAATTGTTGAAATTAATCATTGACAGGGATTGAAAGAGAAGAATTAAGTGCAGAGGGGGAGCGAAATAATAAAGCTGCACGGACAGAAAGGTTAACATCTTTGTAATTTAGCAGTGACTGCTGCAGAGCGGAGGAAGGATAAATCCACCAGAAAAGGATTACACAGAAATGTCAGTACAATAAGGAAGCTAGCGCACGCCTGTGTGCTTGACCGTGTGTACAAACCTTGGTTTGGCTGTTAGACAAATAGCCAAATAAAGGGAGGGTGGCAGCGGGAGAAGGACTTCCAGTTCCTGAGTGATGGAGCCTCCTTAGAAAGTGAGATGTCTCCGGTTACTATGGCAGCTAACGAGATCACGGTGTGCAGTCACGTGAGGCTGACGAGGACGGAGACATGAATGAAGGAGCAAAGGTCCAAACAGGACTAAATGATATTTGCTCCAGTTTCCATGGCAACTAATTGTCAATCTAAATCAGCTTTGTATGGATTTCTGCGGAAGGGTAACAGAAAGTCAAGGAGGTTCAAGAGGCAGGAAACACAAACAGGAAAGTCTACTGACCTAAGAGACTCCTGCTTATGTGAGGTTGAATTATTGGGTCCCCCCTAAAGCCTCCAACATTTCCTCCTTTTAAATATTATTGACTCTGGCTGCTGATGTGCCCAAGTTACACCCAAGATTTACTAGAACACTGATCTGAGCAGGCTCACAAGATTAGCAGGATGAATTGCTCATAAACGCAAGGGTCACAAAGGCCCTGTTTCTGCCAGCAGATGTGTTTTTCCGAGTAGATATTTTCTCAGTCTACAAGTAGACGAGTGGACAACCATACAGTCCACATCACCAAATATCAAAAACCAGGGAAATGCATTCTGAGCATGTACACAGCACTGATTTCCCCTTCAGGAAAATGGCTAAAAATATAGAGAAGTAATAATGTATTTGATCAAAAACCTTTCTAGCACATTGCCTCAGGCAAAGTGGGGGGGGAAAAAAGAACAAAAATTGACTCAGTAATTCATTTTTTTGAACGTTAAATCACAAAATCACTACGCCGCTGCTAGCACCACTACCATCTCCACCACTTGAAAACCCTTCATTCATGGCTCTGAACCTCAGTACACCTGCATCAAACATCCCCACTTTATTTACACTTAAAAGAGGAAGACAAAAGTTCCTCTCCTGACCATTAAAATCTTTGTTTCTGAAATGAAAAAAAGATGAAAAGTCTGCAAGGAGGAACGAGGCGGACTAGATGGAAATAGGCAAGTGCAATAAGGTAGAAATCTACACAATTCATTTACTAAATTCCCCAGCTCCCACCACTATCCTTGTTGCTGTATATCCACAGCTACTAAATTACCGGTACCCTGGGTGGCTCTGGAAATCTCCTGGGTTTTGCTTTAAAGGTCTCCGTGACGGTCCTACAATACAAGTAAATACCGCGGCAGGTAAAATCTGGAAAAAGGGAGGAAGGAACTATTTTGGTATCATCAGCGGCTATTACTGAAAAGAAGATAAAAATCTGGTACAAAAAACTTAAATAGTGTCTGACAAAGAAACTAAAACAGGTCAAGCCTTTAAAAAGAGGAGGCATGTTTGTGAGTCTGTTTACATCATCACAGTGTTCTCATCGACGTGACAAAGTCGGATTTTGTTCTTCTCATCACGCTCGTGTTTCTCTCACCCTCAGGGCTTTTGTGCCGATGCTTTCAGAGTTATAACACCGTTACTGTGAATAAAACAGTTTGAGTCCTGTCAGAACAGATTAACTGGAAAGATCACAAGTTTTATAAATATCGAATCGGGAGCACTAAAACATCAAGCTTAGACCCATTACGCTTTAGACCACAGCTTTACACCAATGGCTGCTCCCACACAAGTTGAGTTGAGTTGAACTGCAACATTTGTTGACTATGAAGAGACACTTTATGGATCAATTTTCACGGATGATTCCAGAGCAGCTGTGAAGGTGAAAGCTCATGTAGGTAAACCTGTAAATGGCTTCTGGTGTCCGTCCTGGTGTGGAAGCAGCTCCGCAGCACAGAAAAAGACTGCAGGGCTCTAGAATGATCATCAGCCATCAGCTATTTGCCCTCTATAACCCTTTCGTCTCCCGGTGCCTGCAGAAAATGCACAGCATCCCAAAGGGCTCATCTCATCCTGCCCATCGCCTATTTGAACTGTTGCCCTCTGGGAAATGCAGGTCTATCAAAAAAAAAAAAAAAGCATGACGGAAGTTATTTACAGTTCACATCCCAAAGCAATCACCATACTAAACGCTGCACTGACAACACCCCCACAGCAGGAACCCTGTAGACACCCACCAGCATCTGCAGGGAAGTGCTGCTGTTAACCACACTTCCATCCACCCATCTGACTAAAAGTGTTACTCAAACTTCACAGTTAAGGACAGACTGTACCAAAACCCGACACACAGGCATTGCTCCGAGCTCATCCACTCCTGGATTTAAATTACCTGGAACTACCCCCCCCCTCCAGTGCACTGTACCATGTAGAACCCTACAAGATGCAGACTGGAGCAGGATCCAAGATCTCACACTTAACTCACTCTGCTTGATGCTCTCAGGAGATGCAGGTATCCAAAATAAGCTGAGACAGCTATCGAGCCCCCCCTGCCAACTCGTCCCTCCCCCACCTTCCCATAGGCCCTTATCCAATCAGGTGATTGTGATTGCTTTAATCGATGGAGACATAAATGGACAACCACTGACATATATGCAGATACACACGCACAGCTCCACCCAGTCCCTGCGCGACGTCCACTTCGGTTACCATGGAAATGTCAGGCGGTTGCGGGAAGTCAAATGTGAATATAAGTGACACGCGTAGATTTACAATTAAGTACCACGCAGGCGGGGGCAGGAGAGGTGGACGGGGCGTCAACGTTGTCAGTGTTGGCGTCCCCAGCCGTGCACGTTCTGCCCTGCTGGAGTCTGCTGGCAGTTGATAAACCGCTGTCACGGGGACAGGAGCGATCGCTCCATGATTGGCGGTTTGGCGTTAGCCGATCAGAGAGCATCAGATGCAAAACTAAAGCATGGGTAGATGTGAACAACACATTCATCACCTTTGCTCGCAATCCCAAACGTTCTGTCATCCGATCTAAATGACACACCTGCACGACTGGAGTTGAGCTGTTAACCACCATCGGAGTCCAGCTCTGACAGTACACACAGTATCTGTTCAACTGAGACTTCCACCAGCAGCCCAAATGCTCCTCAACCTGTTGCTGGGAATTTCCTGTCCTGTGGTGCTACGCAGCAGCTGCATTTTGGGATTTTTGCCAAATTCTACGTAGATCGCCACTTTTTCCAGTGCACAGTCCACATAAACCTCATACTTTGCCATCTACAGTAGTAACTGTTAACATTGGCTACAGAAGGTTGACATGAATTGAGCTGAGCATAAATGTAAGAACAGTTTTCCTACTGCACTGTAGAAAGTGTGGCCTCCTTCTAAAGGTGAAAGACTGGTAAAAACAGCAGACGCAGAGTTTAAAATAACCAATAATGTTGTACACTGCGGAATGTCGCCTTTTCTTAACGCCTCGCTGAAGACGCACTTCAACTTTTTAAACTTTCTTTGCACAAAAACTCTCATATTTCTCCATCTTTAGCCAGACACTTTACGCACATTATTAAATCGAAAGCGTGCTGGCTGTCGTTGCCGGTGCTCATCAACATGAGCTCCTATAGTCCAAAAATACTTTGGTGTTTGAATTTCTCTCAAAGTGCTGGTGTCTGTGGCGCTGCCGCTGTCACACCTGCTTGTTTCTCTGTGTGTGTGTCGGATTAACATCAGCGTATTTGGTGCTTGACGAGACGCTTGTGCGTCGATACGGTTCCTGTGTGCGCTCCAGTCTGCCCTGAAGCAATGGAAACGAAATGAGTGTGATGTCAAAACAACGCCCACGTGTACGTCCTGATATTCCTCTTAATTTCCATGTGATCACAAGCCTTTTTCATGATTGTGGTGTTGTGCTCAGCAGCCGCCAATGGCTCACTTAAGTCATTTAATATTTAGCCTCTAATAATAATATTCAGCCTCTAATGTGTTGATGGTCTCAAACTGTGAAATACTGAACCATGTTGTACGGCAGTAATAACCTATGGAGGTCCATTGTTTGGTTTTTCCAGTATGATTTTTTTCAATCAGTACCAACGAGGCAACAAATCTCTGGATATGTGGAGGAAATGGGTCCAGAAAAGGTCTCTAGATTTCTTCCCAGTGTGGCCAAATGCAGTAATACATGACTATACTTGCGTAACATTTGCATAACAGGATTTTCCTACCTTCTTGCACGGCCTGGAACGGGTTGTTTCCGTCAACAAATTCGACAGAGATGGTAATCTTCTCCGTCTCCAGGATCTCGTTGTTCAAATTAAGATCTGCCACCGCGAGACGGAACACCTCGTCATCTCTCCGCGCTGATTCATCGAAGATGGCACCTGTTGACAGGAGTGGAAGGGACAAGACATGCTAATGAGCGTGGAATACGTATGATAAGCATGAAATCCAAGTCAATTATGTGACGAAAAGGTTAAAACTAAGCCAGATAGAATGGTTTCCGGGAAAAAGAAGTTTTTCTATTTTCATAAAACTAGCTAGAAGCCATCAAGTTTTTCAATTAAAGTATTAAAATATTATAAAGTGTAGTTCACGAACTCGCACTTGTCTTGATAAAGATGTGATGAAGAAATGAGTTTACATCAGTGTTCAGTTTAAGGTCATGTGGCCCAAGGGCACAATGAGTCAACCAAAATGATCGTGATACAAAAGGAAACAGAGGAATAAAGATGGGTGAGTGCCATCATTTGTAGTGACAGATTAAGTTCCCCAAAAGCCTCCTAAATTAGTCATGGAAATAACCATCAACTTGCAGATCCAGTGGTAGACACGGGTGAGCCAGCATGTGTGAGCAAGCTGGTGGAGATTTTGGTTCTCAAAATCAGACTCTGTGTGTGTGTGTGTGTGTGTGTGTGTGTGTGTGTGTGTGTGTGTGTGCGTGTGTGTGTGTGTGTGTGTGTGTGTGTGTGTGTGTGTCACACAGATTGCAACTGGCATTAAAAGAGGTTTTATACCCCCTGAAGGCTGTTTTGTATCTTCCCGAGATTTGAATGCTTTATTTATTCAACGGTGATGGCTGAGTCTCGACATAATCTTCATATTCAATACAGATGTGTCTGTGCTTTCAGAATGATAAAGGAATCAAGTATTCTCTTACTTGTTCACGTTGTTGCAGTGTGCATTGGAGATGTTAAAATGGAGATTTTGGAAACGTTGATAACAAATTAATTGTGAAGTCAGTGAAGCAGTGAAACAGCTTCTTTTTTGCAGACCTGCATGGAATCTCTTAACATTTAAAAGGTTCAAATCAAGAAAAAACAACAAGACAGCATCTCACAATGATCTAAAACCCTCCCACGTCCCACTTTAACCTCTAGCAGGCAATAAACCTCAAACCTGCAGACCTGACAGCCAGCAGAGATGACAATAAAGCTGGACCACCACCTCCTTGTGTTCCATCAAAGCTGTAAAAGGGAACTTTTCAGGGGGGATTTATCTTAAACGGGCCCCTTACATCGTCAGTTCTGATGTCGTTTGAAGGCAGTTAGGAATGCTGCGCTAACTAAGTCTTCGCCAAAGGGGTGCATTAAATATGCATCCTTATAATTTAATCCATCAGAATTTCGCAACAGTAAATACCCTCCCACTGATTGATTCATGGTTGGTTTTAGTCTCATGCAGTATAGATGAGCTGAGACAAACGAGGCTTGAGGAAGCGATAAAGAGTGGAAAAACAAAGACTCGTTAACTATTCCATTAGCAATAAATTATGAATGGGTTTCCAATCACTTTGGCGATGACACAGCCACAGAGGGGGCCAGACACTTCCGAAATGAGACGCGGGAGGACAACATCAGCGTGTGTAAGACTGGACGTCAAACGACCGACATTGGACGGGAGAGGCAAAATGAGGGACGAGTCCAACAAAAAAAATGAAGACAGCCCAGAGGCAACAGAGATCTGGGCTGTAAGCTATTCATAGTTCAGGGACTTCTGTGTGCAGAGCCCCTTTCAAACATATATATCAACCTATGGGAGAAAATGTTTATTACAAGCAGACAAAAGTACCAACTGAGCAGAAATGCTATCTAGAAGCAGCAGGAAACAGGTTCAGTGGCAACGGTGATCATTGCTGCTTCTAGTTTGGATCAGCAAGTTTTCAAAAGTCTTCTTTCAGTGTCCGAAGAACCAACTTAGATGGCAAATGTTAATCAGTCAACTTCAGAGGATTTAGTCACTCTCATGAAACCAAAGAACAAACAGAGGTGGAGCCGAGAATTCCTATTTTTTAGCCTTTCCTTTTCTTCGGCTTGCTGTTACTATTGTTGGCCGTGTTTCACACGTTTGAGAGAAAGAAAAGAAAATCGCAGAGGTGAAAAACTGACACTAGAAGGTGAAGCAATCCTGGAAAAATTCAATAATCTACCAAAGAACCAGTCTTTTTCCTGTTGGGCCGACATTTTGGGATGCAATGGAGTGCAGAAGGTAAAGCAACGAGGTGTATATTCTATTTAACTGTCAGGAATAAATGATAAAGATGTACAGATGTATGTGGCAGCATGTTTCCAATGAAGATGCCAGGATCCTGGTGCTGAGGGCCTGTGTTTCGTGGGGTTTTAGCATTCAGAAAGCCGTCCAAAGATCCAAGTATCACCTTAAACACAACGTGCTGACAATGCCTCAGCGTTTTCTCAGGAAACACCTGGAATCTATTCGGGATCGGACAGCTGTTAGTTCAGGAGAGGATGCATCTGCTGATAAGCAGGGGATGCCTTAGATCAGGCACTAAACTGGTCCAGACATGGAAGAGAAAGTGGGCAGAAGAGTGAAGCTTCACTCACCCATCAGCCACTGTTTGTGTCTTATTCGCACAGCTGTAGCCTTCGGAACGTTAAGAATCCAAACAGGACCAGGCAACAGAAAGAAGGCCCAACATGGCCGACTAACACACAAAGGGTCAAATGAAGACCAGCAGACGGAACATGAAAGGTTACAAACTCCTGGAACTAAGAGGAATTGTGCAATGGTTGTGTTCTTTCCTTGATTTGACAAAAAGATGTGATTCACACACAGGAGGTTCAGTTTGGATTTTTTTTTTTTATGGGACTCAATTTAAGACATTTGCAGATTCCAGACTGAAGGCCTTCTTTTTCATCTTTTTAAAAGAAATTGTTTTACAGTGAATAGTGAAATCCGCTTAAATATGGATTTTTTGGTGTTTTTCTTTTTGTTTTTTTTAAATCAAATTCAACCTTCGGTGTATCGAACGTAGAGTGTTTAAAAACACACCTGCGGATGACACACTCAAAGGAAGACAGGTGTGCAGGTCTGGGTTCGTGACCCCGTTAGACCGTGGAGGAGTGATGACTGTGATGAGGACGGAAGGTTATGGTCCGGTCGTCTCAGCCGTCAGCACGTTTACATAGCTCGACCAAATAGAGGGCGTCTATGTTAAGGCAGTAAATCGCTGCCTTTGTTTTTGTGTCTGTGAATTAGAAAAAGATGGATGAATGAATTAGCATGCTGTTAACATGACCATTATTTACATTATTCGATTTGGGTTTGAAGGGTATTTCGGATATAAACTGCAGCTTTTACCACCGGGTGAGAGAAGCCTGTTTTATTAATGTAAAGATCTGCAGGAAACCTGAATATCACCAAATATATACTGGATTTCTTTTCCTTTCCTTCGTACTTTCTCTCAAAAAAAATCCCTCAAAGCTGCGCCAAGGTCGTTGCTATGCCATGCCTCGTCTCTCTCCCGGTGCCGAACTTCCCTCTCGCCTTTCTGTAGCAGAATTCCACCCGACTGTTGCTTATTTTTAGAGCTGACACAGTTGAAGTTGGAGGAAGACGTTTGTTTGGTGCCTCCCTTCGAGTTCTGGAGCATTTGTTCAGCTTCAGACGGACGTGCATCGATGTAAAGGGTGGACGCCCGTCGGCAGCATTTCCCTGCGTGTTCTCCTCTCTGACGTCTCGGCCTAGGCCGAGACTGTCTGGAGCTGACTCAGCTCCGGTTGGTCCACATTTGCCTGAGTCGGCGGCTGGGAGGCAGGTATTTTAGAATCCGAGCCAAGCGGAAGCGTCCCATAATTAGGATGATTTCAACAAAGCTTGTGAGAGACAGAAGCAGGAAACCCAGACGACCAGCCGGTGACCTTGAGGGGATCTGGAGGAGTTTGCTCTTTGTCCCTCATTGGAATTCCTCATGGATTCAACCGGCGCCGCTCATTTGAGCATTGCTCCTGCCTGATTTGTTTCTTCATCCGTCTCTGCTCTGGCACCCTTTAAATATATATAACCGCCTAACCTTATTCTCTTTGGTCTGCTGCCCTGCCATGTACTTGTAATCCACCTCTGCTTTAACCCATTTTCCTTTCTCTTATTGAACTCCACCTCCTTCCCTTCTTCCCCTCTGCTCAATTCAGCACACCTCCTCCCATTTTTAATCATCAATTCCCTGCACCTTCCCGCTCACCTCCTCTTTTGTGCCTTATTTTCCCTCTCTTTTATCTCCCTCTGCGTTACCCTGCTCTCCGTGCTCCCTGCCCTCCTGTTCTCAGGGCCCCTCTCCCCCCCTTGTTCGGTGAAACGCCCTGTGTGACATTTAATCCAAGAGAATCGGGCTGGTCCTGAAGTCCTGGGGACGGCTCAGGGCTTTGGAGGCTGCTGTGCCTCTCAGACGGAAAGAGAGGGACGTGGAGTCAGACGTTTCTTTCAGGACAAACTGACGTGTTGGAGTAGCCATGCTTTTCTTTATTCAAGCGCAAGGGAACCCTGGTCGGTGGTGGCCAGGGGCGCTAGGGCCCGTCCGTCTCCCCCTCCTCCGCCCCCGTATCTGCCACTGGATAACAGGTACGATATCCTAAGCCTGCAGGACTTCCCTCCCGTGGGCGCTTGTTCCAGCTCGCCTCCTGGTCCTGTCCGTCCAGCTGGCTCTCACCAGATGAGGAACCAGGGTCAGCCCGCTCGACCTGGCTCTCCGCTACCATCCTGGTCAGGAGCAACCACGACCCGGCGCCACCATCCCCAGGCTCCTCGCCGCCACCGCCGCACCTCCAGACGATCAGAGGCGGCCACTCAGGTGCAGCGCACCCCCGCGCTGCTGGTGGTCGGGACCTCAATGGTCAGGCACGTGGCGGTGCACGACGGCCGGACCTTCTGTCATCCCGGTGCCCGTGTTGCGGAGGTTACATCCTCGGCCCTGCAGCTGAGTGCACAGCACCCCTCGGCCTCCACGCTGGTTATGGAAGCCGGCATCAACGATCTCAAATTTCAGCAGTCGGAGGTTCTGAAGCAGGACTTCATCTCCCTGGTGGACCGTCTGCTGGACACGGGGAAGCGGCTAATTATCTCCGGCCCGCTTCCCCCACCTCGCTACGGTGACGTCGTCACCAGCCGCCTCCGCCAGCTGCACCTGTGGCTGAAGGGGTACTGCTTGGGCAACAGTATCCCCTTCGTTGACAATTTTGCTGCCTTTTTAAACAGACCCCATCTTTTTAAACGGGACGGCCTTCACCTAAACCACGCGGGGTCCCGGCTTCTATCTTTGAACATTGACTTGCACAACATCCACCTCCTGACTATTGGTTAGAACACATGCACACCAACACTCTGCCCCCCACTCACACTCACATATAGGCTCACCCCCCGCACGCCCCACCATACATGCCCCTCCACCACTACTCCCTTGTCTGCCATCAACATCACAGATCACTCACTCCATTGACACCATCACTTCATACAGACAGAAACCCAGGACTGTTCCCAGACGTGACAGTGCTTTTATTATTCCTATAAAAAGACATGATGAGTGCACGTCCGGCGCGGACATAAAGATGGCCGTGCTGAACGTGCGCTCTCTTTTAAACAAATCTTTTATAATAAACGATTTAATTTTAGACAAAAACCTTGATGGTATTCTCCTTACTGAGACATGGCTTGGCACTGATGCACCTGCTGTTCTCACAGAGGCTTGCCCCCCACATTTTAACTTTTTATTTTCTACAAGGGGGGGTAGGAAAGGAGGTGGAACCGCCTCAATAACAAGGACCGAAATGTCTTCACGCGAGGTCTCTTTTAATACGTTTCCATCATTTGAGCATCATGCGTTTGTTTTTAGCAGCCCTCCGATTTTAAGCATAACAGTTTATAGACCACCCCAATACTCCACCTCTTTTATCAGCCAATTCTCAGAATTTTTATCAATCATTTATGCTAAATACAATAGGATTTTAATAACTGGTGATTTTAATCTACACCTCAACAACGCCTCGGACCCAGTGTCCAGAGAATTTTTAAACCTCCTTCACAGTCTGGATTTTAAACAACATGTCACACAGCCGACCCACAACAGAGGGCGCACCCTGGACCTGGTCATAACCTATGGCCTGTCCGTGGGTGGGTCCTCGGTTGTGGATCTGGCCGTGTCTGACCACTTTTGTGTGTTTTTTAACATCACCAGTTTTAACCAGCGGGGGGCCCCTGCGAGAGCGATGAGGAGACGCTACCTGACTCCTGAAGTGGCTGCAAATTTTATCCAGATTTTACAGAGCACTCCTGCAGAAATTTTACCAGCACCGTGTGATTTTATTGTTGACACTTTTAACAATAAATTAAAGTCAACGCTGGACTCTGTGGCTCCACTTGTCACAAAAACTGTACGAACAAAACGTGCACCACCGTGGAGAAATGAAGAAACTAGAATACTGAAAAGAACCTGCAGGAGTGCTGAGAGGAGGTGGAGGAAATCCAAACTGACCATCCATAAAGAAATATTTTATCAACACCTCAATACCTACAATAACACAATCAAGCAGGCAAGAACCTCTCATTTCAAAAAACTAATCTCCAGCAATAAAAACAACCCCAAATTTCTATTCCACACCATTGAGCTTTTAACCAACGGTAATTTTAACAGGTGTCCCACAACAACGACTGACACCCTCTGCGAGGCCTTTGCAGACCACTTCAGGAGTAAAATCGATAATATTAGATCCAGTCTTTTATCACAGCAAATTTTAATCAACAACACTCCTGGATCATTGCTTCCACCTGAGGAGACACTGGAGAGTTTTGTCCTGGTTGATGCGAGGACACTTGGTCGAGTTTTCTCCCAAGTTAGGCCCACAACCTGCCTTTTAGACCCAATTCCCACACCGTTTTTCAAAACATTTTATGGATTCTTTGAGGAACATCTCTTATATATGGTGAATTGCTCTCTTCAGACGGGTGTCTTCCCCACCCCAGCGTTTTAAATAACTATCGGCCAGTATCCAACCTACCATTTTTAAGTAAAATTTTAGAAAAACTTGTTTTTAACCAAGTAAATGATTTTTTAAACTCGAATGATATTTTAGAGAGGCATCAGTCTGGTTTTAGGATGAACCACAGTACAGAGACAGCCCTTTTAAAGATTTTAAATGACATCAGGTGTAACCTAGACAACAAAAAGCTCACGGTGTTGGTTCTACTGGATCTGACCGCCGCTTTTGATACAGTAGACCACCATATTTTATTGAATAGACTGAAGAACCTGGTCGGCCTCTCTGGTACTGTTCTTAACTGGTTCACCTCCTACCTTAGTGATCGAAGCTTCTTTGTAAGTATGGATACATGTTCCTCGAGAATCCATGAGACAAAGTGTGGGGTTCCCCAAGGGTCAATTTTAGGTCCAACCCTTTTTAATCTTTACATGCTTCCTCTTGGGGATGTCATCAGGAGCCACGGCATCAGCTTCCACAGCTATGCTGACGATACGCAACTGTACATCGCCGTGGCTCCTGATGACACAGGGCCAGTTGATGCCCTTTTTAACTGTATTCTAGATATCCAGTCATGGATGGCAGAAAACTTCCTACAGCTCAACCAGGACAAAACAGAAGCCTTAGTTATTGGTCCTGAAGGTCAGAGAGAGAAACTTTTTCCAAAATTGAAGGATTTTAAGCCATCTCAATCTGTAAAAAATCTGGGTGTGATCCTTGACTCTGAGCTTAGTTTTATTCCACACATCAAAAACATAACCAAGGTAGGTTTTTACCACCTGAAGAATATAGCCAGAGTCCGCCCGTTTCTCTCTCAGGCCAGCACGGAGGTGCTGATGCACGCTTTTATCTCTTGTCGTTTAGATTATTGTAATGCCCTGCTCTCTGGTCTTCCAAAAAAGAGCATCACAAACCTACAATTATTACAAAACTCAGCTGCACGAGTGCTGACGAGGACCAGAGGGCGGGAGCACATCACACCGGTTTTAGAATCGCTGCATTGGCTACCCGTGCGTTTCAGGATCGATTTTAAGGTTATTTTACTAGTTTTTAAATGTCTTAATGGTCTTGGCCCGACTTATTTATCTGACCTGCTTTTATTCTATCATCCCTCGCGGACTCTGAGGTCCTCCGACACCGGCCTTTTAACCATTCCACATGTAAGCACTAAAACGCACGGGGAAGCGGCCTTCAGTTATTATGGTCCCCGACTGTGGAACAGCCGGAGAACCTCAGGGCCGCAGAGACTGTTGAGATTTTTAAAAAGAGGCTCAAGACACACCTTTTTAATCAAGCCTTTAATTGATTTTCTGATTATTTTAAATTTATTTTATGTCTTATCCTTATTTTACTTGACACTTTTACTGTTTTACTCCCTCAGTTCTTAGTCTCTCAGTTTTTAGTCTTTACACCTTTCATCTCATTTACTGTTTTAGTCTGTTTTAGTCTTAGTACTGTTTTACTCCCTCAGTTCTTATTCCCAGTTTTTAGTCTTTACACCTTTTATCCCATTTACTGTTTTAGTCTGTTGTAGTCTTAGTACTGTTTTACTACTCCAATTCTTAGTTCCTCAGCTTTTAGCTTTTATACCTTTTATCCCATTTACTGTTTCAGTCCTTCGGTTTTTAGCTCCAGTGTCTCCTCATGGTGTTTCCTCATGGGGGCCTGCCAGGCTGGGAGATGTTTCCGGTCTACCGCTGGAGGTGCTGTCCCATTGTCGACCATGGACTGGGTGGTTAGGGGGCTCTGTGCTTTGGTGTGGAGCCTCCGGACTGTCCGGGTCGGGGTGGTCTTTGTGGCGGTACCACCTGTGGTCACGGACCGTGACCTCCCTCGGCCTGGTGGGCCTCCAAAGGTGGCGTCTCCTTCGCCTCAGGTCTCGGTGCCCAGCCATGTCTCAGCTTGCCTCAGCTTGTTTATGTGTGTGGGTGTGTGTGTAAGTGTGTTGTATGCATGTGTGTGTCTCTGTCCTTTTCTTAATTCTGTTGTTCTCTTTGCTGTTTTTATCCTTTGTGAGGCACTTTGTGCTACCTAGCGTATGAAAAGTGCCATATAAATAAAGATTGATTTGATTTGATTTGAACAATTTAGACACCCTGCCAAAGAGTTTCAAAAGCTTAATTGAGGTCCTAAAAAGATGTTGTGCAGCTCTGAAGTGTTTTTTGGCTCACAAACAGATTAAAAGCCTGGCATCCTGTGATGGATGCCAGCCGTTATTCACGTTTTGAGCACATTTGCTCATCGGGCTGTTGCCGTTCAACAAAAGAAGAAAATTTAAACCTGAATAAAAATGGAAACGAACGGAAAAGGTGAGGAGTTCGGGAGAGAAATAGAGGATGAAGAGTGGATATATATTGTTAAACAGGTATAAAACATCACACCTTGTGGGAACCCTCAAATCTGCCTCTAAAGCAGGGAGCCAGTCGTTTGAGCACCTTGAGTCCCTAATCTCGCCCTCCTGATTAATGCTGAGCATTTGGGAGGATTTTGCCTGGTAAGAGGCTCCAGATTTGAACACATCATAAATGTCATGTCGTGTTATGTATATTAAAGCTATGCAGTTTGTAGGACCCTGTCCAATTCTGACATTCTGTTGCTTTGATTCCCAACCTTTCCATTTTTCCTTGGCTGTATCTCCCATCTGGCCATTTCCGTTGTGTCATTTCGTGCTTCTTGCACAGGATCGCCAACAACGGAGGGCGTGAAGCTTGTCGTTACTAAAGGTCATTTTCTAATGATCAGCAGTGGCTGAAGATCATGATTTACCTTCCTTTGTGTCAACAAACCAACACAAATTCATCCAGTAAAGAAAAGGCATCAGCTTGATCAGTCCTGGCAAAATAGAAGGAGCCGTGCTAAATATGAATAGGTTCTCCCTTTTACCACGAGCACTGGGATGCAATCATTAAGGAATTCTGCTGCTGGACAGATATTCATCATTGTTCATGGAGTTTCTTTGCAGGGAGCCGTCAGACTGGGAGAGACTTTCAGCAGCTCATAAATATGAAGCCAGTGTAATCCCGCTGTTTATGTTAATCACCAAATCAATGAAGTTAACCCCTCGTCATATTTAGGGCACCATTTCTGCTTCAGCAGCAAAAAAATAAAGAAGGCAACAGTTTTAAATATGCAACGAACGCTGTGCGGAATCTGCCAGCTCGTAGGGGAAGAAATATGAATAAATGCACCACTCTCAATAAGATGAAGTGTTTAGTGTCATTATAGACAATAAGATGAACAGACAAATGAGACAGTTATAGACAAATAATACAAGAATGATTGGATTTCATAAATTTCAAGATCAGATCATAGTGCTAAGGAGCCTGCATGAAGCCAGTAAGAATTAGTCATCAGCAATACTAGCAGCAGCATCATCCTCAACGTCATCAGCATCAAAATACCAAAGTCATTTCACTCATTTATTACACTGAAAGAGAATTTTTCCATCGCTAACGCTAATGTCTTATGATAATGTAGAGCAGAAGCAATCACCAGCTGGATAAACACTGGATCCTGGCCAGATAATGTCAAAAATCGTAGTTTAGTTTGGGAAATACAACATTTTTAGATTCAAGCTGTGTTGGCCGGTGACTGAGGCTCCTCAACTCCGAAACCTCATTTTATATTAGCACAAAGAAATCCCACCCTGGGGGTGAAATACCGACACCTGCAGCAGCACAAATGGGCTGACTTTATTCCTTAATAAACAAGTCTCTCTGAACAAGAGATATGAACTGATTGTTTGTCCTCGAGTTCCCTCCATCACCCCCGTCCAGGCCCCCTCTCCCACCTCTGCTCCCAGTACGTAGCCAGCTGCAAGTCGACGGGCACTAAATCAGTTATAAAGTCATAAAGAGCATAATAAAGCTCCTCCAGCTGCAAACCTATTAGCATCGCGCCATAATTGCAGGCAAGGGGGGGGGGGGGGGTCACACGAGCAAGTGCAGACTCACCGCCGCATTCACACGAGCCCAGATCTAATAAAGTCCTGACACAGATAATTTTAATGTTGATTCAACTGGAAATAATGTGCCTGTAATTAATGCCGGTGTCGTCCGAGCAGATTTATGAGCCAGACAAGGCGTCAGTCATCATCAGTAAGTGTGGGGGGGGGGGCGTTTGGCAAAGAGGTGGTGTGCGAGGATGAATCTGCACCTATTCAATGATTCATCATGATCTGTTTTTTTTGTTTCTTCTTGTTTCCGCTGTGCAAATCCACCGGTGGTTAACGCGGCCACAGAAACACGACACACATTAGCTGCTTTGAGTTCTACACCGTGCTAATCAGCGGTGGACGCTAATGCTCAAGCATCACTCTGCTCTCAGAATCAGGCCAGAGATATTTGATATAAGAGATATTCGAGGGAGGAATAAAAACCAAAAGATATTTCTTGCCTTTCCTGGAGCCCTTGTTATCTTAATGGCTCCTGGGCTGCTGACAGTTAGATGTCCTGCTTATAGCCAAACAACAGGCAATTGTGTCGAAAAATTGTTTCCTAATTCATTTTAACACATTTAAAAATGAGGAGGGGTGACTGAGGCACAAATAACACATGAAAGAATGTGTTTATCCTTTGCTGATGAAAACGCTGCTCTGCTTTGTGTTTCCGCCTACATGGTTGTTTTCCTGCTGCTTGCAGATCAATTTGAGGGATTGATGAAAAAAAGTGTAAAAATGGGAGTTTTTGTGGGGGGGTTTTATAGAAGCATCACAACAAGGAGGGGCTGAAAATTCACATTTGGGAGTGTTTCGGGGGGGCACCGACCAGTGAAGACGGTTGCTAAGACAGCCATACTGCAGCTTTCTGTGTGGAAATGTTCATCGTTAGCACCTGACGCTCGCTGCTCGTGAGGAGACTTTTCTGTTCTGGTTATCATAAACACATGCAGATGAGACTGTAAACAGAGTCACTCACAGCAGCGGCAGCCAGAAACTGCTGTACTGTCAGCCAGAGGAGTGACCCCATCAGCAGAACTCTCCGTGAAACACACACATGCATGGAGAGAGGGAGAGAGAGAGAGAGAGAGAGAGGAGAGAGAGAGAGACAGAGAGAGAGAGGGAGAGAGAGAGAGAGAGAGAGAGGGAGAGAGAGAGAGAGGCTCTGCTGTTTTATTCATCACTGCTGATGACGGTTGGCCCTCGGGTTCCACACGATCTATAGGTGTCAGGACGGCTGTAGGTACACGAGGTCATTTGGCTGCGTTCTGAGAGATCCTGTGATTTATCTGTGGCTAAACTGTTGAATAAATGCAAATGGAGAAAAGATGGTTCGCCGTGTCACACCATGACAGGAGCGGCTCAGTCGGTTTCCTACTGGCTCAGTTTACAGGATCGTGTAAGGATGGATTTTTGTTCTATTCTGGAGTCGTGGGATTATTTAGCAGCATGTCTTTGCTTTTGGATAAGTAAATTATTATGAGAAATCGGATTAACACACTTGGGTCTTTCCATAATGCATGTAAACGTGTCCTTTATGTCATGGAGACAAATAGTCCCCAAAACTGGACTGATGTGGTCAGCAGGTAAAAAACCACAAGCATGTTTTGTAGAAGGTGAAAGTCGACTCTTCACCTTGAGCCTTCCGTCACTGTGTGTGGAATCCAAAAGAACTCCAATAAACTGTCTAAAACATGTAAAGCAGAGTTTTGGATTGTCTCATTTCTGGGGTGTCAGATCCAATCTTCTCACGTAAACTGGTGCAAAGATAATCTAAATGCTTTGATTGGCAGGTTAAAAGGAGCAGACGTTTTTTCTGGAGTGAGTAGAAGTGGCAGCGTGTTGCAGTTGAGCAGCTTCTGCACTTTCAGAGGTGCTGCCTTCACTCACTTGTTCCCTCATCATTATTCCTCTTCTTTTCTCTTTTTCCCCTCTAATCCAAGTGTTCGCCAAGCGTCCTTGACGCTACTGATCACGGGAAGAGCTCCCTGCAGCCTGCTGGTGTCTCGCAGGAGTCGGGCTGCTAAATGATGATTGCTGCTGCAGTCAGGAGCGGTCAGATCAAATCTGCGGGTTTTACGCCTCCACTGCCGCGTCCCCCTGGTGAACAGTCCGGCCACGTGATTTCCTGAATGAGGCCGTGATCCGCCTATTCCTTCCACTGAGCACCAGTAGGACATAAAGAATCAACCCCTCTCAACTCACAAGCCACAGTCCTGGAGCTCCCAGGTGTTCCAGTCAGGCTCTGTATGGAGAGTTTCTAGGACACATCTGCCCACCAATTACAAACATGCCCAGATGTTTTCAGGAGCGCAGGTATGAATGATCTGCCCCACCGAGTCACAGTATTGGCTTAGACGTCCAGTTTGAGTCAATCTCCTGTTCACGTGTGACACTTTAGGTCTTTGAGATGCTGTCACGAGGCCAAATTACACAGAAGGCAATCTCACACGGAGGGAAGGAGAGAAATGTTGCAGCAGGAAGGCATTCGAGTCAAAATTTGCACCTGATGACAGCTGCTAAACAGCAAATTTATGATGCTCAGAGCTCAACTAGCTCAGGAGCGTGACTGGTGCAGATGAGTGGTGCATGTGTGAACCTGCAGAGGAGATAAATATAATTTTGTATTGACTTGTCTGGATAATAATTCCCTATTATCATTTGAGCATTCATTGAGAAGGTCAATTTCAGGCCAGCAATCTAATACAATAATCCAGTCTTATCTTCTCTCTCTCTCTCTCTCTCTCTCTCTCTCTCTCTCATTCACACACACACACATGCGCGCACACATGCGAGCATTTTTTTGAAATACGCTAAAGGAATATGGAAATCATGGAAGGGAGGGTTGTTCCTGAAAATAGAAAATATGCTAAAGATGAGTAATATAGTCTAATCCTTAAATTCTCCATTTCATCATTTGGGAGATAATCATGTGACGCACATTTGTCCTCCTGAAACTCAGCCCGTGAATAAACCGCCAAAAGAGGGATGGAGGGAAGAGGAAACCGCGCCGCGGTTCTGAAACAATCGATGGGCGGAGAAGCGTTGGGAGGCACACTCATTCTGAGATTAGCGCATTTCCGAAGCAGCCGGCTCTGCAAGGCATGCAAATGAGCTCCGGAGGTGTGCATGTGTGTCTGCATGTGTGTCTGCATGTGTGTCTGCATGTGTGTCTGCATGTGTGTCTGCATGTGTGTCTGCATGTGTGTCTGCATGTGTGTCTGCATGTGTGTCTGCATGTGTGTGTGTGTATTTGAAATTCCAATCTGCTTTACCAATCTGGTTCAAAGTCCTGTGTCATATTTAGATTTTGTCTTTAGATAAATCTGTTGCCATGTCGCCCAGAGAAAATTCAAATTTGCTGCAAATGATCCCCCATTGAACTTATCTTGTGAGGAGATCTAAACCTGGCATGTGTGTGTGTGTGTGTGTGTGTGTGTGTGTGTTGGGGGGGGGGGGGGAGGGTGAGGCCGAGCAAATGTCAGTCAGAGCCACTGAAGGCAACACGGGGCACAGAGGGGCCGCGTTTGATTATGGTTCACTTTTCTGGCATTTACGTATTATTGGAGCATCTGAGCAATTGCATCATCATCATCATCATATTCATCATCCTCATCATCAGAGCATGGCCTGAGAAATGAACCTGTATAAAAATGCCAGAATCCGACTTCAACTGAAAGAGGAGAACTTTCCCTACTAAATTCACATCTCCTCCATTATTAACAATTAAAGTCGTCTGAATAGTTTTGTGTCCTGTGGCATTCAAATCTTCATCAGTCCATACATATTTTAAAGTTTCACTCCGATCAAACTTTTACCCTTCAGGGACTGAATTCCAGAAGAACTCAGATGGCCAACCAAACTTCAGACTTTAAAGATGATCACTTCTCCTCCACTGGCAACATGCATTCACAATGAACCTGCCTGGCTGGTGCACCACTGTCACAGAGAGGGAGGCAGCGAGGGAGTGTACAAATATATACCAAAATAACTTTCATCAAAAAAGAGACTTTCCCCAATTTATTCCTGGCATCTGCTTAGAAAACCTGTTCAATTCTGAAAACACGTTTCAGGACTGAAACATCTCAACAATAGAAAGAAAATAATAAGACTGCTGCTATTTATATGAAATGCAGAACAATGGAATGCAATGGAAAGTGCTACCTAATATATACATTGTGTGTATGTTGGACCAGACAATAAGAGTGCTTTACGTTATATAAAGACCCTCCCCATCATGCCACAGTTAGTTTCATTTCGTCGTGAATGTGACCAAGTTCCTGGAACGTTTCAAATGAAAGCAAGGCAGTTCAGACAGCTTAGAGAGCTCAGGTCTCTGTAGATCATCTTTCTGAGGGATTCACGTGGATCACACTTAAAAGCCAAAGAGATTAACAGCAGGATTTTGTTCCTAGCATTTACTTGGGATTTCGAAAAAAAGATGTGCATTTCCACTAACTTTACCCGGAATACGAAAAAATTCCCCCAACACCAAACTTTCCCTGCAAAAAATACCTCATCGGGATGCAGATTCTCAGGTTGGGAGCTGACGAAGACTTATTAGAACAGACTTCTCACCTCACCAGGTCAGTAAGGAGAGAACATACGAGGAGCTGCAGGAGCTAAATGTAGGACCAGAACAGCCGAGGTACCACTGCCAACCCACGCTGACATTATTAACAGGACAAATTTAAATATATATATACTAATAGAGAGAAAGATGAGTGGTGAGAGATGGAAGAAAAAATAAGAATTAAGACTGGGGAAGAACATAAATTGGGGGGAAAATGATCCCAGGACCAGAGGGACATTTGTTAGAAGAAACATTAGTGGGAAATTGATCTGTGCATTTCTGCTCACGGGCCGTTTTAATCCCCCTGAAAGAATCAACTACAGAGAAAATGTCACCGTACAAAAATTGCCAGCTAACGGCGAGCGCATCCACGTCTCGGCTGGTAGGAATTTGGACTATTCATCAAGGGGAACTTCTGCTGATCGCCTGCTTTCAAATTCATTTGTTTGTAATGACAACGAGGAAGCAAAAATACAGGCGGACAAAGGAAACATAAATCTCAGTATTTAGTCAATGTGGTGAGTGTACAAACCAGTCAGCCCACCTCCTGCCTCCTGCATGTGTGTGTGTGTGGCCCTGTTCTGAAGAGTATCTGCTGGTTCTGGAGTGTTGTTCGAACCTCAGGCTCCAGATGACCCAGCAAGAGCAGATAGGATGTCTTCTTGTAAAGTTTGTTTTATTTGCGGGCTTGGGAAGACTGTCGTTTCTGTCATAAACCCACCTGCTGCATTCAAACTGGTATTAAAGATTTGCCTCAAGTTCAGATTCTATAAAGCAAATATAATCAAACTTACAAAGCAAACAGAATAGTGTCTGTGTGTGTGTGTGTGTGTGTGTATGTGTGTGTGAGAGAAAGAGAGAAAGAGAGAGAGAGAGAGTGTGTGCATGAATTATTCTACACTATTTGATGATATTGCATCTGCATCCTGTCTCCACCTATTGAAGCAGGTCATTCCCCCACATATTGTCCCTGCACCCCTAATGTAGCATATGGAAGGAAGGAAGCTCCTCACCATGCATGGAGGGTTTTCACTTTAAGTCCAGCGTCAAGCTAAATATGAAGCAAAAGGAAGGGGGCCGAGGACTAGTAAGTGTCCAAACTACTGTCCAGGAGGAAACAACAAGCCTCCGAGAGTACATCAAGAAGATGGTCCCACTGACCCACTGCTGAGAGAATGCCTCAGGCAACAAAAGCCCACCAAGGAGGAGGAACCTGAGGGCCTAGCATGGAAGGACAAGCCCATGCATGGAATGTACCACCGACAAATTGAGGAAGTGGCTGATATCGAGACAACATACCAGTGGCTGACAAAGGCCAGACTGAAAGACAGCACAGAGGCACTAATCATGGCTGCACAAGAACAGGCCCTGAGCACCAGAGCAATAGAGGCCAGGGTCTACCATACCAGACAAGACCCCAGGTGTAGGCTGTGTGGAGACGCCCCTGAGACAGTCCAGCACATCACAGCATGGTGCAAGATGCTGGCAGGCAAGGCATACATGGAGCGGCATAACCAGGTGGCTGGCATAGTGTACAGGAACATCTGCACTGAGTATGGACGGGTGGTCCCAGGGTCCAGGTGGGAGACACCCCCAAAGGTGCTGGAGAACAAGCAGGTCAAGATCCTGTGGGACTTCCAGATCCAGACTGACAAGATGGTGGTGGCCAACCAGCCTGACATAGTGGTGGTGGATAAACACCAGAAGACAGTGGTGGTGATAGATGTAGCAATCCCGAGTGATAGCAACATCAGGAAGAAGGAACACGAGAAGCTGGAGAAGTACCAAGGGCTGAAGGAGGAGATGGAGAGAATGTGGGGCATGAAGGAAACAGTGGTCCCAGTAGTGATCGGGACACTAGGGGCAGTAACTCCCAAGCTGAGTAGATGGCTCCAGCAGATACCAGGAACCACACCAGAGATCTCTGTCCAGAAGAGGGCAGTCCTAGGAACAGCTAAGATCCTGTGCAGAACCCTCAGACTCCCAGGCCTCTGGTAGAGGACCCGAGTCTGAAGGAAGGAGGCACCGCCCAGGAGGGCGAGGAAGAGAAGACACAAGATTAGATAACAGTAGATTCTTTCATGATCCCCTTCAAATCCCCTTGGCCTGGGATCTTTGGAAGCTGGAAGGTCCCCCTGAAATCCAGATCACCAAACGAACCATCTGTTAATGGCTCAGTGTTGTTTCCAGAAAATTCCCTTAAGATCAGTTCAGACAGACAAACTCTGGCTCCTTGGTGGGGGTAATTATGAGAAAAAAGAATGATATAACTAACTGCACTGCAGATTATAACAGGTTAAAAGAGGATATGGGGGAGCAGGCTGATGGAACAACGTATGAGTCAGCTCCCAGCTGCACACTGGCTCCTCTATTTGTAGCATCTCGGATTCTACGGAACTATTTGTAGCATCTCTGATCTGCCCTCAAGCGCAGCGCAGGAGTAAACAGCCGGACAACACCTGTTCCACCTACTCAATACGCTACCAATTGCTTTGTTAGGAACAAAGATGATAGCTTTAAAATGTGTGAGGGGATTGCCCCCAAATCCAGAGATCATGGTCCGGGTTAGCGGTCCCACAAAGAAAGAGCATCATTCATGAAAATGCTTATTAAAAAGCTCATTTAGCAACAGCCAGCAATAGAGCAGGCCCAATTAGTTCGGTGTAAAGGCGCAAGGACCAAAGTTCCATGTCAGCAAATGATCCGATGGCAAATAAAGGAATGAAGCAGAAGAAAAAAAAGAAAAGCCTGTCTAAACAAGGTCACGAGGGAATATCCAAACTGTGACTGGTGACAGCCATGAAGGCCAGACAGGAGAAGAATGACCACTTTGACAGGGTTGGCTGTGGTGCTACACCGGCTGTGTCTAAACTGTCAAAACTGAACAGGTTTGTCATTTAACACAAAGTTTCTAAAGATAAGATCCCTCCCAGGATCGCTGATCCAATTTAATTTCCTTCAAAAATGACAACTATTTCACTCCTGAGTGAGATGAAAGATCTGAATCTATACATCCAAACTCATTAAAGTTGGCTCCAAATATTCATCCTGGTTCCAGCAGGCCACCAGACAGATAGCAGGGAGGTTGCGTAACCGCTTACTCGGACAAAATAAGCCCGGCTGGTAATATCTCCTCAGGTTTTGTTATAATATGTGCTAATTTTATCAACCAAATCAGAGTTCAAAGAAGTTCCCCCATTCCCCATCTTTCTCAATCAAAGGAGGACCAAAAGGAAACTCAGTCAGAACTTCTGTCTCTGTTTCAGCGTTGACAGACCTCGGGCAAAACATCCCAGATGATGTTTCAGAAACCCTAAAAACCATTTAAAAGTAGAAGGCAGCTCATTTTCTTCTTTACTGCACCGCAGAGGGGGAAGGGGGGAGAGAAGGAGAGTGAGAAAAAGAGTGACCCAGTTAGGGAGAATTTAAATAGGGATTCCATTTAGAGGGCCACATTAATTGGAGCAGATGCCTTCTCAATTATTAAGAGGCCTCCAAGGGTGTTAGCATGAGCTAAATTTATCCCGCACGGCTTTGACTGGGCTTGTCCAATCTTTTACAGCATCTGCAGACAGAAGGAAGAAACATGCACCATTGTACACATGAAAGTGTTGAGTCTGTCTCTGTCTCTCTCTCTCTCACACACACACACACACACTCACACACACACACACACACACACACACACTGGACCCAAATGGTGCCACTGAGGCCAGTTTATTTTTCCTTTTTAATGTCCACTCTTTGAACCGATAGAGGGGGGAAAAAAACAGCTAAAGAGGAAAAAAAAAAAAAAAAAAACGGGCACAAATTCCTCTAATCCTTAAGCCTTCTTTCTGACTCAGAATTGCCCTTAAAAGAATTCCCTACAGAAAAGCACATCTAGAATAAAGAATAATCTCCCACTGACTGGATGGCCCCGTCGTATTTCCTGGTCGCCATCTCTCACCAATTGAATCATAGTGGTTTCCCAGTTCCTAACAACCTGCTTTGTAATGAACCAGTAGGCCGAAACTAGTCCCGCGGGGTATGAGGCTACGACGCCCAGTGGGAGGGAAGGCACCAGGGAGAGTCAGAGAGCTCGGCACATTTCATGAATTTATTAATAATCTCACTTTTCCTGTTGCCGTGAGGAGATTCCAGCTCGTGTCCGACATGCAGATGGAATTTCTTCCATGCTGAAGGTAAAAAAAAAAAATAGCTGTAAACTTTTGATTTATTCATTGCCTCCACGACGCAGAGTGGTGGTCGCATGCTGGCGAAATAGCATGCCTCCACCAGAAGCAATTTAAGTTAACTAGAAGCATGACTTCAGAGAGAATGCCTTGAGGAACACTAATGACATCACTTTGTTTTCCACCCCCAGTCCATTTGTCACCACTCAGGTACACAAAGCTCTGCATTTTAGAAAAGCAGAGCCAACTGGTGCCCTCCTGAGCACCGTGTGCAAACTGGCACCATGAACAGATGATCGGAATGTTCAGCCTGACTGGACGTTGCTTTTCGTGTATCTTTTACCTTGTTTTTGTATGTAAAAATGTCCAGCTGTGGTCCATTTCTAGATAGTGCACAATCTCTATAATCTGGACGTGAGATTTGAGAGACAAAAGGAAGTGGAGACACTGATATTACAGCATCATAAACCACTAAAAAAAACAATAGTATTTTGTAAAAATCGCTCAATTGCTAACGCAACAGGTGGAGTCGAGCTGAGGGGGCCGGGAACCGTTTCGTCCTGCATCAAGGGAGAATTTGGAAATGGTGTCGGAAAAGCCAAATGACACACCTGTGCCACGCGCCGTCCTCATTCAGACACCGAGACCGGAGCATAAAGCGTGACGCCATTTCAGACGACCGGAACTTCACCCCTGATTCACAGACGCCCTTCAATCTGTGAGGGGGTGGCAGGAGGAGAGGAGGGGCGTATTAACATTTTCATATCCACTCTTCATCCCCCACCCCCCACCCTCCTCTCATGGCTCCCATTTCTGAATGATTGGTACCCATCATGCTTTGCTCATGGTCAGTTTATTAATGGAGACGGTCTAACAGTCCTGATCATTCATTTTGTTCCCTCCCTGTTTCCATTCTAATTTCCTCTGTGGGTCCTCTCGTACTCTCAACACCTCTATCGCAACTACCCTGTTCATCTACTTCTGCCTTTATTCATCGGTTTTTACACAGGTGAAGAACGTCACCGCTCAACATGACAGCAAATCTGTCACATCTGCGCACCCTCCTCTCTTCCCGTGAGTGGGACGGCCATAAATTTGCTTTATGCGGTCATTACTTACCAACCAGCAGCAGCCGTTCTTCATGGGAGCCACCTGTGTTGTGTTCAGGGAACATAAATTGTGTCCTGGTGCAAGATCCCATTCATCGACATCTAACTACTGCCTGTGAGTATATTTACACAGGCTGACATTTACACAGACATAGGTGTGGCTACACACACACATCTACAGGTCCTTAACCTAACTCTAGCAATCGTAGCTAAATCTCTAACCCAAACTTTTACCTTAGCCAAAACCCCAAACCTTTTGAAACCTGAAAGACTCGTCCCTTTTGGAGGACCAGCAAAAATATGTCTTCTCTTTGCTTTGTCCTCAGTATGCAGCCTGTGCGAGAATACACACACACGCACGCGCGCACACACACACACACACACACACACACACACACACAACTGGCCAAATTCTGTTAAGGTAACATACTGTGTATAATAACACCTCTGAAACCCTCTATTTTCTTGGAGTGTCTCCCTGAAATGTCTGGTATTTGTATGCAAAATATGCAAATCGTATTTAAGGAAAGCCACTTAACCAATTGTTTTATCATTTCCAGTTTGAGTGTGAGAGCCCTGCAGCACTGATGGCTGACTGGTGCTACTAATGCGTGGCAGCTGCTACATGTAATGGCTGCAGTAATAGAGGTTTCTCAGGACATGGGTGCACCTCAGGCTGTGACAAAGAATTTGTTTGAATAGAAATGTCATTGGCAGATATGTTTAGATGGGAAAAAATAGGTGGACATAGAATAAAACAGAGAAAGAAGAGAATTGGTTTCGAATAGCTGATTCTAAATGAACAACCAATGTTAGACCTGAAAGAGATCGTCTATAATACCTATATGAATCCTAAACTCACAAATCGTACCCCAGCAGCAGGAACAGACAGTAATAACACTCTGCAGTGCATCACTTCCACAATGTTGACTGATTTTTCTTTCAGCCTGTTGTTTGCCAAGTTCTCTCACTTTGTTTGGATTTTCAGAAGCTGGCATGTCGAATTCGTCCCACGCGACATCAATTAACTTTAACATCAGACAAAAACAGTGCGGCATGTTGATTCAGGCAGATGTCTGTGCATCGCCGTTTGAAGCGAAGCAGTTTTCAGACAGGTGAATCACATCGACACAGAGCCAGGGTGATGTCGGGGCTCTTCCAAACATGGCCGAAGTGCATATGGGATGCATTTATTCCACTTTACTGATTACTCCCAGTCACTGGATCTTTACGGTCATGCAAACCCAATGGTGCACCCCCCCCCCCCACCCCCCCACCTCTTTGTTCAGTTATCGGTAATTCCCTACGTCTGTGTTTGTTCTTTCCAAACATTCATCATCTCCGATTTGTATTCTAAATCCTTCCATCTCCCCATCTAAGACAGATCTGATATTTTATTTCTCTCCAGCTCATCCATCTCTGGCAGTGCTGGTTATTTGCTGCACCTCCCACTCTCTCTGTTGTCTTACTTATTTGGTCGCACACAATGGAAGTTATATTTTTCTGACTCTCCCTTGAACCTCCACCCTCCCTCCATTTTTTCCAGATGGAGAAATGAATAAACAGTGTTTGAGTAAACAAGTGAAGCATACATCTCTGAGAATGAGCCAGGACAATGTTGAAAGTAGAGCGAACAAACAAATTTAAAAGCGCCGATAACACAAGAATGATGCCATCACAGACTGCAAAGTGACCTTTGCTGACTGCTTTGTTTTAATGCTGAAAGTGTTTCCCAGTGTGTCATCAGAAGTGCACAAAAGTCTCTCACTGCGAATCCAAGCAAAGCCTGGAGTCTCTAAAGGCTGCCATAAGCAATACAGAACCTGGTCTCAAAGTGAGACACTCTTTCATCTATCAACACTTTTCTTTCTTCCACATATGAAAGTAATAGCTGTAAAGACAATACCAGCGTGGTCTCCTTTACAATCCCGAGCGCTACAAAACGTGGGCCCGTGTCCGTGACCTTTGACCTTTGTCCACCCAGTTCAAACAACTACACTTTAATTTGCACTGATGAGAGGCGCCAAGACGAAGACAACTCAAAGACCCTTGAACTAACTGATGTTGAACACAAATTCATTTGAGATAAACAGGAAGCGCATCCTGTTCCTTTTCAAAAAGGAATGTCACAGGCTTGAATTAAAGTGCAAAACAGGGTTTAATTGGATTGTAACAAAAACCCAACCATGTTATCAGTTATTAATAAATGTCAGGTTAAAGTATTTGGGTGTGCATGTTTGTTAATGTGCGTCATTATCAAGAGCTCCCAGGACCTCTTATCCTGTCTGCTCCCACTTCTCTATTTCCTGGAAGGTTACATCCCATAAAGACATGTGTGCATGCGTTATGGACCCTTTCATTCATTTTGCTCTCAAGAGAAACTGAATCTGCACGTGTGCAAGTTCAACTGTGCACTCAAGCATCCCAATCCGGTTAAATGCGGGGGTTTAGCTCCTTAAAAGCTGTCAACTAGATTTAAAGGCTGCCTCAAAATTTAAATAGAATAGTAACCCAGTTAATTATTTGAACAAAAACACTACTTTTTAAAACAAAGAAAGGGTTTTCTTTTGGTGTTTTTTTCCCTTTATTTAGCTTCACTAGCACGGAAGATGAATCCGGGTTGCCTCTGAAGCGGTGAAATGTGTTTATTTATTTTTCAGTCAGTCAGTTTCTCCAGTTAATGATAAAAAAGTAAAGAGCTGCTTCACCTGAGGTGATTACAGAAGGAGTCAGAGGAGCCAAACTCTGCGGTGCCATCGTGGAATGATCGTGCACTCTTTAGCTGACCTATTTTCCAGAAACATGAAAAAGTGATTGCCTGGCTGAGCCGCGTTTAGTTATTCCTGTTATTCTTTCTCTCATTCCTGCCTCCCTCTCCAGGTTGCAAAAACCCCGATATGGTAAAAATAACATCAGGTTATGACTAATGAAACATATTATCAAAGCAGATGCTAAAATAGGTCTAGTCAAGGCCTGCTGAACCTTTGTTCAATGCATTTTCTGCATCTATTTACAATAACACTCGTTTTTCTGGTGAAAAAGGACGAAGCAACAACCTGAAATGCTTCCGTCTGCACTTTTGTTGACGTCTGGTAGCGCTGCTGAGCGAGCCAGCTGCAGGAACACTCCTCAGGATCATATACACCTACATGCATTCAACATTTGGATCCACCCAAACTCTTTTGCTGTGGTCCGCTGGGCTTTTCGGCTGAAGCAGCAGGGTTAAGTGCCTCACTTAGAGCATCGCTGCAGCAGAGGAGAGCAGGATTCATTCATTCGCGCCATCCGAGTGTTTCCCCCTCAGTAACTTCAAGGCTTTGAGACTGCAACATTTGAATTTTCTTCACATTCTTCCCCCACAATGGTTGATGACGGACCTCCCAATGTTGCAGAAATTGCTACCAATAGTAGATCAATAGGGTTTTTAAGAGGTAATTTCTTTACTGTCGGATTTCACGGAGGGATACTGGCAATTCTTATATTTGTCACAGGTCTGCCGTGTGATTACAAGAGCATTACACACTTCCGAGAGGTGTAAATAATGGACCTTATAAATGAAAGCAGTCAATAATTAGTTGGTTTTGGGGGGGGGGGGTCCATTTTTTTCATTTTTGGAGATGTTTGCGAAAGCCCTGGTCACAACATTTCTTTCCGCCAAGCAAGCCAAAGGCTTCAATAAGATTGACGTTGATGCAAGATTACCTTTAGATGAAATCGCAGTTTAAAAACAGCTCTGTCCGCCTTCAGGGACCAGCCATGATACAAGGTGGCGGCAAAAAGAGATGGATGAATATGTGAAAGCACAATACTGACAGAACGGATGACATGAAGGTGGAATTATTGATTTTTCCATGTGCTCCTGAGCCCCTCGCTTAGCTTAATGACATAGTCAGAATGAGAGCAAAAGTTAAATCTGTATGGAACTACCACTAATTACCTGAACCATGCAGACTTGTCCATTAAACCTGATGGGTAGAGCACAATAGCCGAGACTGCTGCCGCACTTTTTCATTGCCTTTCTGGCCAATTATGGACCAATTCAAGAAAGACTGGTAAAAGTCTGGGACCGACCGGCCGACCGACAGACCAACCGACCGACAGACACAGACAGACACAGACAGACACACACACACACACACACACACACACACACACACACGCCACGGCCAACGTGCTAAAGCAAATGCAGCTTCAGCTCAGTGTCATTTCGATGGATCGTGTGCGCTGCAGCGCGGATGCTCGGCACCGATCTCTGCTGAGATTCCATCTAGTCGCACAGCACTGGAGAACTCTTTATTCCCTGCTTTAAACCCCCACAAACACACACAGCTAGGCACGCATTTAATAAATCATGTCAATTTCCAAGGCTTTTACCTGCAGAGCTACACCGTGCACTCTGTCCACTTTGACCAATTTTTCTTTCTCCCACATGATATCACTTGGTCAACCTGATCCCATAAAAGATTCACAGGCCGTTTACATGCACCAAATCACACTGCATGCATTATGCAGGTCAGCTGGAGGTGTGGAGTCTTCAAAACCCCCTTTTCTTTCTGCTCTTTCCTCTCATCGTTTCCACTTTTTTCCCCTCAGCCTGATGAATTTAAACCCTCCAGCCCCATCGCTCCTCCCCCTCACTTATAAATTTCTCATAGGAAACCCGCTATCTCTTTACCTCTTTCTGGATTCTCCTTTCACGCCTCTCCTGCACTTTCTCAGATAGTGCTGTATCATGAAAAGGCAGACCACCCTCTGGGCTAAATCTGCAGTTATTTTTTTATCTTGATTCTTTCTCTCGGCCCTCCATTTGAGGAACTAACCCTCTGATTTCCACTGTGCTACCATTTCCACCTGACTGTCAATGACCGTCAGTATTTACCTCTGACTCCTCATCACTGTAACGCCATTATTTCAAAATGATCTGTCTGTTGTTTCATTACAAATGAAGGCAGCCTATTTATCACCATGTGCTAGCATACAGAGCGGCTAATATTCCGTTTGCAACAGACAGTTCACTAACAAAATAAAAGCAACAACAACATAAAGTTATTTGCAAAGTCAGACTTTTTCCCATCACTTATTATTTGGCTCAAGTAACAAATGTAGATAGCATGAAGGAAAAATCAACATCCGATATGGAAATAAGCTGGAATAAAACAAAGTATTAACAGTGGGACAGGATTTTATTCAGTTCAGTAGTTGCCCGAAGACATCAGAAAAAGAAGAGTAAATATTTTGTAAATAGAATAACTTCTACAGATTTCCTTTTTTTTTAAACATTGTGACTCAAGTCTTTGAAGAAAAAAGCATATTCTTACGGCCTGACATTATTTTCCTTTTAATTTTTGTTCGGCAGGCGGGGATAAATGCAAAGGACACGCTCGCTGACACACTCGTACCTGGGGGCACAATAATCCATACTCAGACGTCTTCGGACGGTCGGAGCAAATTCGGAGGATGCGCCAACGGGTTTTAGCCACCAGGGCGAATGTTTGCGTGCACATCTGTCAAAGCCGCGCCGGAGGAAACGAAGAAAGGGAACGCTATTTCCAGTTGTTGACACTGTTGAATGCTAGATTTTAATAACGCAGATCTCTGCGTGTCGCTCCGTTCCTACGGGAATGTAACTACGGAAACAAACCTTCAGGGTAAACTGGTGTCAAGGAAAGGTCCGTAAGTGGCTACTCACTCCGAGTGGTCCAGAGCTCCCGTCAAGCTGTCCTGGGAAACAACAGGGAGGCACGTAGCTCAACTGCATCGGCTGTTTGGTGTTGGACAATAAATCCAGGCGAATGACCAGATAATGGAGCTTTTGGGTTGCCGTGGTGATTGATGCGGGTGGCGGGTGGTGAGAGTGCACCTTACTTCATGATTTACTCCCGTCCTGTCTCCCTCAAAAGAACCTGCTGAGATATTCTTCCCTCAATTACACAGACCTTAAAATGACAGTGGCCTTTTTTATGCTTTGGACAGAGACATCGCCTCTTTGTCGGTCATTCATGTCCAATGTCTTCAGCATGTCAGTGTGGGACCGGGACGGGGGATCAGGCCCAACTGGCTGCAGTGTGAGCTCACCCCAAAGACAACAGGCCGCGAGCATGCGTTCACACTCTGTCCTCAGCGCGATACAAATGATATAAAGACCACAAGGGGGCGCCAAATAGGCCTAAAATGAAGAAGAAGCGCAATCTTAAAAGCTCACACACACCCCTGCATGCAGATAAAGCCCAAGATATCACATTCAACCGCAGGAGGCCCACATAAAGGCGGACCGTTAATCAGGCCAACCAAAATAGAGCTCATCATCTTTTGGTTGAAATGAGGTTGGGACTGGAGTTATCTTTGGCCGTCCTCTGAGCAATCATCGAAAAATCCATTTGCACTGGGGAGACATCAATGGTGTCAGTGCATAATAACATACGCACTTGTACACAGGCTGTATTAAACTGACAGCTTGGCTGAGGCCCTCAGAGGATGTGGGCCCCAAGGTCTGGAATGCTGTGAGGATAAAAGTGACCACAGCCAAGGAGATCACTCGGTTTGAAAGTTTTTCCAACACTTTTGGACCGACCTGCTGCATGTCTCAGACCAAATCCTGACTTGGTGATGTGACCTGGACTGGGCCTGCTCCTATGAAATGAACCTGGAGTTCTGGTTGGAGTTCCTCTGAACTGACCTATGGAGGGAAGTTGGCCACGATTTTATCACCACACATTATAGTTAAACGTCTTCCTGACCTGTTGACGACTCTAATGACCCTAAATATGTAAAGGGTATAAATGTTAATACAATAATTGAGCAAAAAAATTAAAAAACAATTCTAAGAAAAAGCCAATTCTTTATTTATCAGGCTGTTTTAACGGTATTTGTATAAAAAGGCAATTTGTTAAAGGGCATCCACATGTGACACAAATGATAACTCAGATGTTATACATAATCCAATCTTGAACTATAATCCAATCTTAAAATAATCATAAAATACAAGCAAGACCTGATTCCCAATGATGATTTAGTATCAACAATGATGTTAGGTGCATTTCAATACCTAACTGGTTGAACAAAGCCCATTTAGCCAATCAGGGAGGAGCTCAGACCTGATGCTTTTCAAATATCGTAGCAAAGAGCAACAATCCAATCAATCTGCTCCAGAGGAAAATCCCAAGGCTGTTTGTCTGTGCATGAATCAGCTCGGCATCCGGCCTCCCTCCTGCACTTCTCGCCATCTCACTGGAGAGGAGATTGGCTGGGCGTGATTTACAGCAGCACCGTACGTCTTCTTTATGTCCCCTCTTTATGGAGAGATGTCTGAGACTGGCATATGTAAATGAAGGATGGGAGCACGATGGTGAGAAATGGAGAAGCAGGAGCGGGCGGGGGGGGCAGACGGACGAATGGAGGGAAATGTGCTTAATGATAGGGAGCGCGGAGGTGAGGAGTCTGTATACAGCCGCCAACATTCTGAAAAAACACCCGCGGGACCTACTCTTCAACCTCCTGGAACACGTGTTCACGGCTCTTAAGCTCTCTGCAGCTCCCACGCCGAGACTCCCTCTGCTTTTCAATCTCCACTCTCAATCTGTGTCTAAATCTCACACACACACACACACACACACACATGCACAGATGCAAGAGGATGCATCATCCATTAAGATTATTGATCTAAACAATCATAGAGAAACAGAGAGAACAAGACTAAAGAAAAGGGAGAGGAGGAGCCGCCGCTCGCTACCAAATCCTCCCAATCTCGCAGAATTGCACCAACAACCTCCTCCGCAAAGTGCTCATCAGCACTGACCTGGGCGTGAACCTGAAACAAGCGCACCATGTAATAATGTAAATGTTTTCATGCTTGGTAACAGGAGTTATGTAATTTCTGGAAAGTGCGGCCAGAGCGAACATACATTAGTCCATTAAACCTCCCATCAGGCTGAGGCGGATCAGGCATTTTATGAACCCTCCCTGCAGATGGAAGAATAGACCGCCGTCTGTAATAAAGAGCTTTATCACGTCTCGTTACCAGAGAACCGGACCTCCTGTAACACTCATGTGACGCGTCCTTGACCTAACAATAAACCTACAGCCTCCACCGCCGGCATTTAACTGTGTCTGCTGTAAAAACAGGATCGCACGCAGAAGAAGCTCGTATGCAACGGCCAATAGAAGAAGAGCGCTGTTGACAGTATAGAAATTGTATTTATTTGGTTTTTGAGCGACTGAGGAGCTGCTTTCCCGTGATTAGATTAGAGGATTTATGGGCTGTAAAGACGTCTGGGTGGGCCAGGAAAGGATTGGAGTATATACAATAAAAGAAGGCGACTGTAAACTGTATTCAATGTTTATGTTTGTATAGGAGCTCCACCTCACGCCGTTACCAGACCCGTCATGAACTGCTGAGCCTAACTTTTACTGGAGTCTGAGCTAATGCACCAAATCTCACACCACCGAGAGGAGAACACATGCGGTTACTTGATTATCACGCGTATCGATCTTCTTTTCCATCATAGGGACTTTTAGCATGAATTCAGGGTTCCACTAAAGTTTGAAGAACTCACCTGCCCAGTTTATTGTATTCCTCCAAACTTGACTTTGTCTTTTCAACGTTCAGAATATGGTGAAGAACGGCATAAATGGATTTAGCAGGACTTTGAGTCAAAGCTACCGCGTCTGTGGAGGAAGAACCAACAAGCTGATGGAGCTACGCGTCAAACTGAAACATGGAAAATGTTGAAGAAACACATAGAATTGTAAAGCTTTGAACATTCCCTCAATCACTGGCGTGAGTTGAAAACATTTCCAGAACTTTGAGGATGTGTTGGAAACACCAACAGCACAAACCAGGTATTTTGTTGACCCAGATAAATATAATAGAGGAAATAAATGTTCCTGGAAAGGGGTGTTTTTTTCTGTTTTTATCTGTTCCAAAGTAAAAGTGGATGTTCGATGTGGCTCATGGATTTAGTCTCTTTTAGCTGAAGCAAAATTTGGAATAAAAAAGATCCGCCAATCAAATCCTGGTGAAAACCCAAAGCTTTGTGAGAGTTGCAGAGCAAGACCAGAGTAAGCCGGAACCACCCGGGCTTTTCAGGTTCCAATTTTCTTAGACTATAATTTATATTCTCAAAAAGAAAACCCGCCATTAAACCTCATTCACATTGTCCAATGATTCTGTCGGTTTTTAAATCGCCTTGAATGAAAAATGACTTGAGCATAATGCCTGATAAAGCTGCAGTCCAGATGTGCTGTCAACATACAGTACGTTGTCAATTAGCGGTCAATTACTCTCACGGGAGGATTCCAAGCATCAAAAACATGTCAGATGGGCACGTTAACAGGGCTGAAACCAAGACTTTCAGAAGAACAGATCTGATGCTTCCTGCACACTCGCCTCCTCGTGCTGCTTATCTCCTCTCCCCCATCAGATCCGTCCCTCTCTGTTTTTTAGAAAGGCCCTGAAGGACACTCAAATCTGCAGACTTTCAGAGTCTAAAAACAGAAGCCAACACAAAGCAGTCGCACCAGAGTGAGCGAGCGACTGACAGAGAGAGCGAGAGGGATCGAGGGAGTCTCATCCGCAAAGAGCAGGACATTCGAGTGGGGAAAAAAAAGCCTGACAGACCACAGCGCACGCTTACACACACCTACACGCACATGCACACACAGACATGACGGAGCGCTCGCTGGCCCACTCTGCTGCGGATGGAGAACAGCTCCCGGAGAGCCCTGGGTCTCAGAGTTAGATAAAAGGAAATAGAGAGCCGACGTTCTGCTCAGGCCCGTCTGTGTATCGCTGAATTGGAGCGAGCACCACGAGAGACGGTCACGGACTCCTCTAAATGAATCTGAAAAGATGAGGGAAAAGACGTCTGCTGCCGTTTCTGAGCTCCTGTCACTTCTGTTTGGACCTCTGGAAGGCGTAATCTGGGATTGAGACCCGGAGACGGGAGATTCTCTGTCATTCAAGTATTTATCACATCCCTCCGGGGGGGGGGTGGATTGCCTCATAATTCTTTTAAATAACTTGTTTATGCACACATGAACTCCATTTGACTGTTGAGTTAAAGAACTTCTGACTGGTTCGTAGATGCTGGTAGTTTGATTGATGTAGCAAGACTGTGGAATTAAATCCTGGTGTTTTCTAACCTGTTGCTGTCAACAGATTTTTGTCAATCCAAAGCTGTAACATCCAAATTCCACCTTTGTTTCACAGCCGTTGAGGCGAGAGGTTGAGAACATGACATTCAAGCCTCGCTGGCAGTGGTATTTCCTGAAACAGATCATCGCGACGCTGTTTTCGTAAACCCCTTTGATCAGTTCTGAACATTATTCCAACGTTGTTTAAGACACAACTAGTCTCTGAGAAACAAAGCACCCAAAATCTGAAGCATTCATCGGATCAAAGAGGTTGGAACCATCACTCACGGTGTGAAAAACCAGAAAAAGATGAAAATGAATAGAAATGCGTGATGGAGGAAAAAGGTCAGACTATCAGATAATCTCTGTAGTTTCTGCTCAAATTGCGTTTGTTCTGGGGCTGTTACACCTCCTCCACCCTCCTTCCATCAGCGCCCCCCCATCAGTCTTGGCACTTTCTTCTGCTCCAGCATCACCAGTTCCAGAGTCATCAGCCTTCACCAGGGTCTGAGTCTCATTTCTAACTCTGTTACTTACAACCAGCAACCAATGCTGGATTAAACTGTAGCGTAAATCTATTAATATTTAAATCTATGTTTATGTGGGAGATTGTGTGCAAACTCGTGTTTCAGGTGTTCCCAAAAGTGAGGGAGGAAGCTAGTTTAGCAAAAATCAACACAGATCTCCGTGTTTTAGCAAATCCCCAAACCCTCGCAGCTTTCTCCTGTCCAAATCCCAATGATGTAGATGTGACTGTGTTTGCTAAATGGGCTTTAACTTAGTGTGATTCTCTCATTTCTATGTGAATGCTGCTGCTGCTGCTCTGGTTCTTGTTTTTTGTGGCAAATAATGACATTTCCAGACAACATCAGGGTCCTCCCTTCAAAGCTGCAAAGATGGTGGCAGGGGATAAAAAAGGCTTTCGCCCGAACAAGCCTCATTTCCTCCATAAAACGGGAATGTTGAGCCCACATGATGGAAACATCTTCATCCAGACTTCCACCCTGTTTTAATTTCAAGACAAACATTTCGGCTAAAAAGTTCCCAGCTCCCCCAGCGAGTCCTAGATCTGTCTGTCAGAGACTAAAGGTAGAGCTGACTATCGCGCCCCGAGAAGGAAATTTAAGAAATACATGACAGTTTAAATTTTTAAATTTTAATAAGCCGTGGAGCACACAAGGGCGCCGGCTGGTCTGCCTGGTTTTTTGCGCCGTCCTAAACATAAGAGGACAGAAGCGTTTCGCCCACTTCACAGGATCCACTTTGGAGCGGATGCTTCCAGGAAGCAGCGCTCGTGCGTCTCTGCGGATGTGTAATTGTTCACGCAACAGCGCCTCTACTCACAATCATCACGGAATAAAATGTAAATAATAAAGCTGACATATAAATCTTTTGCCATTAACAATAGAAATACCAGACAGAGCCCCCACCCCCCACACCACCACCACCGTCCTGTTAGCATTCAGATTAGCATAGCATAATTTCGCATGAAACTGCACATACACATTGAGTTTATTTGTCCTGACATATAATTTTCCTTTTTTGTTCCCTGTTTAACATTTTTTCTTCTGCATAATTTAATTGTTAATGTTTTCTTGATGCAAGTGTATGTTTCTACCATTATCCCTTCATTCCATGACCCCATATTTACCCACCTAGCTTTAACTCAGCCATACATGTTTCTCTCCTCCAGCAGAGGAGCCCAGGCTGACACTGACTTCTTCATTAATAACCACCACAAATAATTCTGAGTGACTGGGCTGTCATTAATTCAAGGCTCCTTCTATGTTTCTTTACACAGAAAATGATAATGGCTTCCCATTCACCGGCAACTGATAAGCATCAGCATTACAATAAGAAAGAGGCCGTGCTTGTTTGTGGAGAGACCAGACCGCCATCAGGAACAAATATTTCTGAGTGAAAGTCTCGCGTCAGTTATCGTTATCTCTACATGTGATGGAAATATGACCTGCAGAGGAAAGGCTCCTCCGCTCATTCAATACAAACTCACCAGAGATGTGACTCAAACAGAAGAGCTCTGAGGAGGAAAATAGATCCTGCTTTGTGCCAACAGCCCCAACGTGTGTTACGTATTCCCATACATCTTTACTTTTTATTTTTGAGCGCTTTACTGTAGCATAAGAATGCAACGATCTCGTCATTCTTTGAGCCGTGCACACTGCTTCCTACCAACATTCTGCATTGCCCCCGCCCAAAATGAGAATCAATCAAAATAAGATTCAAACAAAAAGCAGTAAAAACAAAAAGGATCTCATTCATGTGAATTAAAATAATGTTTAGAACATTGGTGAGGAGAGGAGAGGAGAGGAGAGGAGAGGAGAGGAGAGGAGAGGAGAGGAGAGGAGAGGAGAGGAGAGGAGAGGAGAGGAGAGGAGAGAGGAGAGAGGAGAGGAGAGGAGAGGAGAGGAGAGGAGAGGAGAGGAGAGGAGAGGAGAGGAGAGGAGAGGAGAGGAGAGGAGAGGAGAGGAGAGGAGAGATCCATCCATCCATCCATCACAGCCTTTTCCTTTAGTTGGGTCACAAGGGGGGGGTGGAATCTACCCCAGCTGCCTTCAGGTGGGGGGAGGGGTAAACCCTGGAACCTGGACAAGTTGCCAGCTCATTGCTGGGCAACATACTAACAATCATTCGCATTCACATAGGTCACTAATTTCTCCTGGCACCAGGTATGTCTTTGGGCCCGGACATGTCCCCGGACCGCCGCTGACCCCCCTAGTGAACCAGTGTCTCAGACAAAGTTGGTGACAAGAGGCCGATGTAAAAATCAAAATGCGCCTTCGCCGTCAAAACTGACACACAATTCGTCACAGGAAGACAAACGGAATTAAAAGATTAATTAAAAGATTAGGATTTCATCTAAAATTCTATGGGCCGGGTGACATTTTGGAGACCTCATCCAAGTGTTTCTGCTGGTAGTATTTTAGTATTAGAAATTTGGCTGCCATGGCAACAAAGAATAAATTGCATATCAAACAGGCCCCAGTAAAGATTCAAAGCTCTCTTTGTATCTGTGGACTAAAGTAATCAGTCACAAGTGACTCGGTGTCTCTTTAGTGCCTTTCACAATTACATTGACCTTTGACCTCTGCTGCGGTAAGAGGTTGGTATATTTAAATGCTAATATTAGTGTTTAAAAAACTATTTGGAATTAGGGGCAATCGACTCTGCCAACAAAGTCCACCCAAAGTGGAAGTTCACAGTTGATGAATTGAACACTGTAGAGAAGTGACAGAGTGTGAATACTGATGAGATATGATTTATTTTTAAGCCGCCAGATGAATAGATGTAGTTGTCCTCCAACGTTCTGACGGGGACCGATTCCCCGCTCGTTGGCTGGAAATGGACCTCGCTAGAAGAATTATCTGTGGTCACAACAATTCTCTATGGATGCTGAAGACCTTATATTGCACCACCCGGACACACACTCACACACTCCCACACTAGCTAAATGCTAGCATGAACTCTGAGAATTCATTTAACTTCATGTTCTCTCACAGAAACATGATCCAAAGCTGGACCAAATTCAAAACCAATTCTAAACTTCAAAAGAGATCAGTCACGTTCCCAAAACATGTGGCAGAAAATAACCATTTGAGGCTCTTCGGGGTATCAGAACGGCTCACGGTTACAATTTGAATCAGACCACTGGGCGACCCGCTCAGGGTGACACGACTGTAGACGTGCCTCTCTTATTACGCAGCTTGCGGCTCTGCAGTCCTACTTTTTATTTCGCTCTGCACCCCACTGTTGGAATAAATGCTGGATTCTTCTCTGTTGTTTTGTTTGGGGGTGACGCTCTCCTCCGAGCTCAATCCCAGCTTTCCTGGACTTGTGACACCTCACAAATAGAATTCTAGTGAGGAAGCCAAGTGGGTTAGAGAGGGAGAGACCCAGCGATAGAACAGAGGAGAGAGAGAACACATGAGAAGAGTGGTGGGGGGAGACGGCAGAGGGGGAGCGAACGATGCCGTCGAAGGATGAAAAAACTCACAAGGAAAACAAATAGCTGATGTTGTGCTTACATTTCTCAACCCCTGGCATCCTCCCGCAGTGATTAACTTTGTTCCGTAACGCTCCCCAGTTCTTCCTGTCAAACCACCGCGTTTCATGTTTTAAAAACAAGGTGATTTTGAAGTTATTTTTCCACTTCTGTTCGCCCAAAGCTGACGACCTCGGCTTTGAGCGGGACGCGGCGGAGGATCTTTGGAAAGTAAACAACAGAGACGAAGATGAAGGCAGCAGAAAACAACAGATAGCGGGACAAGAAAAACCACTGACGTGCTGAAACTCAGCCGGCACCGGGGTTGATGACTGTATAATTGGGAGCTGCAGAGGAGGGACGGGAATATTCAGATGAAATAAAAATGGAGGCGAGAGGAGCCCTCAACAAACACCCAACAAACGAAGGCTGCGAGGACAATCGGGGGGTCTGGGCAGCAGCAGGCTATAACCAGGTCGGCCTGTTTACGTGTCATGGGTCAGTAATCACAGGCTGTGTATTTCACAATGACTCTTGCGTAACGCGCAGCACGATCGGGACTATTTCTGAACCAAGGCTGCCATACTGTATGTTTGAAGGCATTAGTCACGTCCTCCCACCGCATCCACTCGCCTTAGCGTTAGCAGGATTGGCCCATAACCCAAAATGAAAGCGCATTTGTCGCTTTTCTTAGCGTTCAAAAAAATGACGCAACGCCGCTCCGGGAGAGACGCCTGCAAACGTGACATATTTTAACAAATAATTTATCACATTCGATTCATAACACTCGAGAAAACACGCCCAGAGTCCACAGTTCTGCTCCGACTTTCCTTATGCACACACACACACACACACACATTAAATTACATTAGAAATATCAGCTGAAGCGTCCCAGTAAACGAGGAATACCCAGACTTCCTGGCAGCTTGCAAAGGTTAGGAAAGATGGGTAAAGAACAGAAGTAAAGAGCGTGGGCAGTATATACAGTACTCATGTCATATTCATTCTCATTAAGCATTTAAAGGCATCTGATACAGTAGCGTGACAGTGATTTATTCATTCTTCTGCTTTCAATCTACCAATTTATCACCTGTCACACTTTGTTTAACAGCGCGCGGCTCACTGGACTCACCTCTTGATATCCTTATTGGGGAGGAGTTGGTTTGCGAAACTCGGCTATTTCATATTGCTGTTGTACCTGTGGGAGACAGTCAAATCTCATCTACAATTAAATTTAGCCTTTTACGCATGTAACGTTCTAAGCAGGTCTGATCCTATTAATGGCATGAAAAACATCCCACTGAAGGCTATATCTGTTTAATCTGCGAGTTACCTGCATGAAAGCCAGAGGCGGGTTTTAACAGTGTAACAATTGATACAAAATGGCCACCAGGCTGGATTCTTGAGCCGTTTTTATGCCTTTCACTTGAATTAACTCCCTCTGTTATCTCTGCCTTCAGCCGTACTCGTGCCCACGTCACTCTGTTACTAGCTTAAGCGCCTTTATCGACATGTCTGGAGTCAGTGTACATGATGATGAAATAATGGCCGCATGTATGATGAAACTCACAAGAAAGGTTCTTGATTGAGAGAAAATCAATAGCAGATCACAGAGAACCACAAGTCTCACTGCTTCTCCATCCAAAGATCAGAGCTTATAAATGTGTTATGAACATCTGCCTGTGAGCTGAAAGGCTGGTGAATTATTTCTGAGGCCTCCATAAAGAAAATGTAGCTGGACGAAGCACATTACTGCTGTCTACCGCCAAGAACATTCTGTTCCACTCTAAACCGTGATGATTACAGGGTCACAGTTTCATATAGAATTTAAAAAAAAATCCAATTACCAAAGAGTGGGCTGCTAAAAACACTACAGTTAGTGGATCAGCAATTAAAAAAGAAAAAACTAAAATTACAATAACAGCAGTGAATATGATCATATTCTGCAATATTCTAAAAATGTCAAGAGGCCTGGAAAATATTAATATTGTGCCATACAAACAGTGTTGTATCTCTGGGTTAATAGAAATGCAGGGAAATCAATAAGATTACCTACCAACACAGGTGTAAATGCTGCAGGATATTACAGTTTGACACTAGTTTTATTTTTTCATGTTCAGATAATGAAACACAGATAAATAAATGACTGCTATGAAGTGGCGGCTCCCTCTGCCAATATGACATAAAAAAATGTTTAATTGAAAATCAGATGAGCTGAGCTGGTTGACTTTATCTCTGACTTAGCGTAGCATTAATATGATGATCACCCGCTGTTACGCGGGCTTTTCTCCAACATTTACCGTGTGGCGGGCCTCAGGGTTGCTGCTTAGGACCATTTGTTTTCTGGAATTTTTGAAAATGGGCATAAAATCAGATATTCCTTTAGAATGAATTAACCAGTTTTTTTTTTTAAACACTCACTATCACATTCATAATATTTGTATCATAAATTTCCGTTGCCACAAAGACGACTATGCCTGCTGAAAGTAAACACCAAATATTTGGTCAAAGCTTTAGCCCAACTCCGCACTTGATGTTTGCTAAACGTGGGAGGGGAACCCCCAATAAAGATATTCATTGTGAGGTGTGGTGGGAAAGGGAGAACAGAGATGACAGATGTGAGGTGTTAGAGAGTGAACCAAAGGGCGGCAAGTTTGGTGAAAGTTTGTCCACGTTTGGAATCTGATGCACTGGCCCAAGGTCAGGCCGACCACACACCCCACTCCTCTGTAACTAATGAGGATTTGGGGGTTTTCTATTTCATTCGGAGGTCAGCTGAGGCGTCTTCACTGCAGGAATATCTCTCAGAATAAAAGCTAATTTTAGATGAATGCAATAAGATGTGGAATTTACATTTACACTTTGACCACAGGCTATTAATATTATAAAAATGGAGATTTAGTTTGGCTCCGGGAGACGGCCCAAATAATCCTGGCACATCACACTGCAGGATATTTGCCAAAAAAATAAATAGATTTAAACTTTCAAGGATGAGTCTTCAAAAATGATGAGGAGGGAAAGAAAATACTCCATTTGTGTTCCTTGTAAAGAAAGTATTGGAGAATGTGAAGTTGAATAAAGCTGTTTCATCAAATAAAGTTGTTAAATTAAATTCCTAAAGAAGAGAGGATGATTATAGTCAGTTGTTCAGCTAATACAAATAGCGATGTTCAAAAAGGCTAAAAACTACCAGCGTAATATATGATCCCCCCCGTAGATGCAAAACACCACACGGGACCTTGGGAAAAGTGTGAATATGTGAAAGAATTTCTGCTGAAGGCTTGGAGCCAGGCAGGAGCCAGCATCTGAGAGCGTGTAGTCACAGCACTCCTGTCTAGAAGCCCGGAGCGTCCCCCTCAGACTACAGCCACTATCCATTACAAGAACAACCTTTTTAAAAAAGAGGCACAAACCTCCACAAAATATCCGGTCTACATGAAAACGAGCACCGTGAAATAGTCCACAACCCCCTCACGTAACCTAAAAATACATTTCTGTCCTCAAAGCAAACTCCACAGGACATGTTTTCCATCCCTGCTTTTATTCCGTCCCGGGTTCAACGTGAGGTAAAGTGGAATTATTGCGTTCAAACCCCCTGAAAGAACAAACCCTCCACCAATAAACCCAACACAGAGGAGCCGGCTCCTCCATTGGCAGGAGCAACATGCCACGACGCTGCTAAACAAATGCAGATTTCATCCCAGGAAACATTAGTTTTGATGCAATTACGGGTCAGACCAGCGCGTTCGATAATAACGAGCGCGGCGGCTCGGTTATAAAATCCATCTCATGGTCTCGGCTGCACATCAGCGAGGGTCAAGATGTCCTGACAGCAAAGATCGCGCGGCGATGATGTCGGCGTGCGCGTCAAAACAACGAGTCCATAGGGAAACACAAGCAGTCAGGCAACGGTCCTGTTCTTTCAGCCAAGGCCCATTAACCTGAGCCGTGCTGCATTCACGGACAGTCGGAGCATTTACAGGTAGAACGACCGTGCACATGCGCATGGATGTGCAGACCCAACACTTTCAGTGTGCTTGGCCGAGCACAAATATACTGTACGGAGGCCTGTGCACTGAGGTGAACCTTCACCGGGCTCACACATACATTACGAGAGCGTGCACGCAGGCCTGATTGATTTTGACTTTGCAGTGACGTGCACGTGTTAGATGGCTGCCCGGCGTGCATAACCCTCAGCAATGACACGGAGATGGAAAATGAGACCGTCCCTCCTCATAATCTGCTTTTCTGCTGAACTGCACAGCGACTGGGGAGCGTCTGCGTGAGCGCGCGCACGTGTCCCCCAACGCATCCGAGCCTCGGCTCCGCACTTTAAGTATGAAATAATGCGTCTAATCGTATGCGAAGACAGAGGCCCGGGCGCTGCCGCCGCCCTCCTGCCTTTGGGAACATGAACTTTTGCAGCTTTTCAAACATTTGCTAAACTTTCCAGCGCAGGATTAAACACTCGGGAACTTCATTAGTGATCTTTGATGTCGCGCGCTCATGCATAACGAGCGGGAGATACTTTGAGTCCTGCAATAAACCGTGATTTACAAGCTTAAAGCAAAACCAAAGCAGCAAAGTTGACAACTTTACTGAGTGGCAACCCTATTATACACACCCTGTCATAAGCTGCACACACGTGTGTATTGGTGTCAGCGCGCGCGAGAGAGACAGAGCTCATTTCTGATCTTATTGGGAATGCGGAGTGACCTTTCCTTACTAACACTTAACTCCCACTCACTCACTCCTTCTCACACACAGATGTGCAACTGGAAATCAGTGGAATTATGATGAGCGAAAACAACAATATCCTGGTGAATAGAGCCGGGACCTTCAGACTAAAGAGGATTTGCAGCTTAACTTTTTAAGATTTAGCTACAAGACTTATGCTCAGGACCACAGTGTAATTGAATAAGACATTTGCATGAGGATTACCAGGACCCAGTTCTAATTCTTTTTATTCAATACCACAAAGAGATGTTTTCATGTGAACCTTGGCCACAAACAACAGAAGCAACGGAAGCAGACGGGCTCTCTTCCCAGATTACACCGTGATTGTGACGAGCTAAATAGAAAAGCCCCCCCACCACCACCCACCCCAACCTCCCAGTCATATTTAGCCAATCCTACATGATGATGCCTGAAGATTCTTTATGGTGAGATGTTTCAAGCATTACCTTTAACCATCTCGCCTATTTAAATGAATATACTATTAAATGCATTGGATGAAGCTGCAGGGCAAAACTGTGGCCTCCCCCCGCCTGTAACGGGAAGATCCAGAGGCTGGCTGGGGTTCTTTTAAGATGCTGCTGATTAAATCGAAGAAGTCTTAAAATCTCATGGTGGTGTCAATTATCACTTGCATACTGCGATGAAAACATCGTTTTTTGCGTCGCGTTATAAACTTTCCCATCGGAGATGCGCTGATGGCTGGGAAACACGACAGAGGAGCTGTCGTGCATTCGTGAACCTCTCAAGACCATACCGATAATTCATGCTGTCATGTTGTTGACTGGACATTTACAAGCAAACAGAAAGAATTCAAGGCAAAGAAGGATGAATTTCCATGTTGCATCTGTGGCGTGGCAGAAAATATCACAGCAAACATGACAAGAGAGAGATAAGAGGAAGAGATATGACCGAGTCAGAGAAACGGAGAAAAAGAAAAATGTCGGTGCATTAAAAAGATAATTTCCTGAAGATCCCGTCTTTGCTGCTAATGTGCAATAAGTGCATCAATGATTCCCATTATAAACTGATTGGTTTTAAATTGCATTATCTTTGGCTTTAAACACAAAATTTGTGCAAAGTATTGTAAGTACCACATTAAACGTGTTCCAGAAGTATCTGACTAAATGAAATCCATCAGATCTTTATCTCTGTAATGACTCCTCCACATCAAAATAGCATAAGACAGAACAATTTCGAAAGAGGATGAGACGAGAGGTCCGAGATGGCACCTTAAAGCAGATTAAAATAAGACAGCAGCCGTAACAACACTCATTCATTATCAAGCTTGTGTATTTAACGATGCTCTCGCTGAGATTTCCCCACGCTGGGCGTGACGCAGGAAGTAGAACAGCCATTCAAATATTCACTGAGGGGGCTCGGAGAAAATGAGCAGAAGAGGAACAAATACAATCTTAATGAAGCGCTGCGATTCTCCTTTAATTGTAGGTCAGCAGATGGAGACGAGGCCCAGCAGTGAATATGGAGGCACGAGGGGGCTTGCAGAGAGGCGACTGGTGAGAGACGGAAGGAAAAACAGTCAGAAGACGAGGAAATACGAATGGCTGAGGGCCCAGCAGGCCGGAGGAGGGAATCAGGCGTCTCGGTCGCAGATTCCAGCTTTCCAGGAAGTTTTTATTTGAATGAAGAATGAAACCTGTAGAAAATGGACCCGATTTTAATGTAGCTGCAGAAATCTATGGGGGGATGGAGGGGTGGGGGTTCCCTGATTACTGTTGAAGGCTTCAACATATGTTGTCATAGGCGACGGGGTGTCTGCGGACTTTGCCCAACGATCCAGGTTGTCAAGGGAAACCAGGACTCCAGTTTGTCACCGACGCGGCAATGCCAGCAATGGGAGGTACAATGTGGTCAAGACCCGACAGCAAATAAGGTTTTGAGGACATACGGAAGACTAGCTCGCCTTGGTAGAACAGATGTGTGTTTCCTGCGTTTATCTGCCTATTTTAGATATTTATGCATTGCACCAGGAGGATTAAGACACACTAATGGCTATACCACACAATGCAGGTGCCTCACTCACACACTCCCCACCTACAGCCTCTAAAGAGTCGCAATATTCCTTCTGTGGGCTGTAGCCGTTAGTGCAAGTGACAAATCTGCAACCACAATCAATAGAGTAGCCCCCAGACGCTTCTCTGGAAGGAATTTATGTCAATGAATAAAGAAAAAACATTAATTATCAAGGACCTGAAAGTATAATGATGAAGAGGGGAATTGCCAAACATAAAAACAGGGAAATGTGCAGTTGTGGGGGGGGGGGGCTAAACTTACAAGGATTTAGGGTTTATAGCACATGAGTGTGTGTGTATAATACACACACACACACACACACACACAGTGCATGTAATGTCAAGATAAATCATTGTGAAGTGCAGCTTTGTAGCCTCCGGATCCGTTTTGTTGCCTTCTTTATACTGATCTGCATGGACGCGCATGGTGGTAGTTGGGCTGCTGTGAACATGTGGAGCAGTCTGCAGCACACAGCGAGCGTGCACGCTGAGCTTTCATGGCCTGGAAGTGAAGCATACAAGTAAATGACATGAATGAAGTGCTGTGCTATGGTATATTCCTTTAGAGTGTGTTCAGAAGTAGACCATAAATAATACCCCTGGAAGAGGGACAAAAACGGGGCTGTGTAGCGTTAGCAATTAGCTGTCGTAATCACGTTCGTGTTAGCAGGTTCGCGGTGGTGGTGTTGAATTATTTAAGGCTGAGAGAATAAACAGAGCCAACAGTGGATGTGGATGGGCACATTTGGGCAGGATTCTGAGGTGTTGCCAATTGTGTTAGACGAAGCAAACAGCATGTTGCACTTTTCCCAACAGTGATAATCAACATGTTAACCACCCCCCCACTGATGGTGCTCTAGACATTAAGAATTAGGTGTAGAACACAAAAAAGATGAGATGACAAGAGAGGAAAATAGGGGCAAACAGAGGAGGAGGAACACCACGGGGGGAAGGGGGGCATTCAATGGTTAAAAATAGAGTAGAGAGGGGGAGATAATTAGCGGTAATGAGAAAACAAAGGACATGGACTAAGAAAACAGCAGTGACCGTGAATGAGAAAAGGTTAAGATGACGGTAAAACACAGGCTGGTTGTTTGTTGGGAAAGGTGGGGTGAGAATAAGGTTGCACACACGGACCCAGGTTGACTGAGGTTAGACGGGTTCTCGTGATCAATAACACACCGTAACTGGTTAATGGTACCAATACTGCCTAAAGGAAGTGCACTTCTGATCAGTTATGGAAGAAAAGAGCGGAATGTTTAGCTATATAAGGTTCTTCAGCCCAGGTCGGTTTAATCCTCACTGTCCCAGAATAATGGTGGCTTTACCATATATTCAGAACAGTCTGAAGATGTACACCTCTGCACATAAACAAACTAATTTAACGTTACACAGCTCTCCAACCGATGAGCTAAACAGCAGCACACTGAAGTAAAGAGACATAAAACATGTTTCCACAGAGGATAATCAATTTTCAGTCATTTTAGCCCACCTGGTCCAGCTGAGTCATTAGCATTGTGGCAGAAGTCAACAGAACAACATAAGTTGGTCTATATCTGAACTTCTCTACAATAATTACTACATTTTTTAATATCAAATATTACCTTCATGGGTGGTGCTTGCTCAAACTGTAAGGGACCGGGCTGGGGAGCGGAGAACTAATGGTTCAAACCCACATGCGGACAAAACTTGGTAGCAGTAAGAGATACTACTGAGACCGTAATGCCGAGGTGCCCTCGAGCAAGATATCGCACACCCGAATGCTGACGTGGGGCCCTGGATGGGCTGGCGACTCAATCAGGGTGTACCGTCACTCATATGCAGCTGGGATAGGCTCCAGCACCCTCGCTGTGACCCCGAATGGGATAAATCAGCGAAGGAACACATGAGGAGAGATATTACCATCATCCTTCGTGGATTGATGGTCTACAAAAGCTGACAGAAGCTGCGTATAAAGGCGAGCCAGTGTCAAGCCTTTTCTCTTCCCGAGCTGGTCAGATATTGACATTTAGTCACGGCCCCTTGCATCTTATTCTGACATCTCCAGATAACACAGAACAACAGGGAAAAAGTGCCAACAGGGGTGGCAGTCGGGGTTAAATAAAGGGTCGCACACACTCAAGCACATCTTCATATCTGTCTTTCATAGACATTATACATTCCACAGCTTCCTACCCTCACCCTGAGCATCCAAACTAAACCCGAACCCCCCGAACCCTAACCTGTCTTAACTCCTTAAACAGGCCTCTGAATTTGTGACGACCAGCCAAAATGTCCTTGTGTCCCAAAAATGTCCTCACTTTTGCTTGCAAGTAGAAGAAAACACACGCAGACACCCTCCTACTTCTATCTTTGTGAGGACTTTCCTAGATGTAATACATTCACCACATTTCTCTGGGTTCGGAATCGGAGAACTTTATTGTCACTGTGCCAAACGGTACAAGGAAATTAGCGTGTGTGATACCTAAAAGACATCATTTTCACAAGTCTGACTTTTCATCCTTTCTGCTGGAGTTAACTCCTGAATGTGTGGAAATACTGTGCAAATTAGCAGCTAAGGTGCGACATAATTAGGGAGCGTGGAGCATGTTGCTATGTACAGCTAATGACGGCGGGCTGCAGCGTCGAACACAAATGTGAGACTCTCGGCTCTCCCGCGAGGAACCGATAAACGCTTGGTGCTGGCGCGCGCTGGACTCTGTGTGTTGCACCGAATGGAACAGAACCAACATACAATTGGAGGAATTTAATGTTTTGTTGTCATTTAAAAAAGGTGAGAAAGGAGCTGCCAGCGAACTGATCTATTGAAAATGCATAATGACACACACCCACACGCACTGGAATGTGTTTCCACCGAAGAATTAAATGGGTAAAAAGAGCAGGAAGTGGGACGAACAGTACTCATACGCAGCACATTAGATTAAAAACACCGCGTCTGTGTGTTTAACATTTTACAACGTATTTTACATGCAGCATATGTGGGTGTAAATGTCCTTATACGGCATTCATCCATTTTGACGTGATATTTTTGCTGCAGTCTTCACAGCGGGCCTCTGCTTTTAGCTCCTTTTACATTTTCAGCTTGATATCTCTTCCATTCACAGCAGCGGGTGCTCGGATGTGCAGGTTCTGTCTCTCACACACACTTTATCAGCCCCTCACCCTAACCTGACCTTTAACCCAGTTAGAACTAGTTCCCAGCCCTCAAACGGACCCTGGAAGCTGTGAGCAGCGGCCAGAACGTTTCATGTTCGCTTACAAGAACCCATGTTGACACGAGTGTCACAAACCCTGAACCCTAGCTTGCGCTCAGCCCATTTAGCCCCTCAGCCGCATCTACATATTAAACTGTGGTGATCAGGTGACAGGTCATGTGACTGAGAAAGGAAGCGACTTCTCCACAAAGGTGGAGGAGAAGGAGCCAATATCAAAAATGTAAAGGGTAAATTTAAACACATTTAACAGTTCCAAAGCTTTAATTAGGGGGTGACAGGTGGTTTTAAATGGAGATGCTGTTATCGCAGATATTTGAGATGAGTCGGCCATACGTACCCAAATTAAACACTGACTGAGGACATGATGTTAAAAGCAAGAACAAAAGGGTTGCGTACATGTTTAACATGTGTGGTCATTAATTATGAAAATACAAAGACTGTTAGTCATAGTGTAGCATTATTAATGCATTAGACAACACAACTTCTGTCTGTCTATAGCATTCTGGCTGCATTAGCTGTTAGCATAAACAAGCAAGGCAACGATAAAAAAGGTTTTCATTTCCGCTCTCATAGCCAATAAGTCAAAGTCACCAGACTATACCATAAAGAACACTGATTTTGGACAGAACTCATTATTGAATTGCTGCTGCTGGTAAGGCTTTATGGCACTTCCAGAAACTGAAAGAGTTGTCATCAACCCAAGTAACAGTAACTCATCATCTCCACTGGAGAGAGAAGTGTCCCTGGAATTGAGAGCAAAGCCATAAAGACTCTGGTGATGAGCAGGAATAAAAGAGGGTGACGGAGGGCCTCGGGCCAGTCTCTGGTCCCAGCTCCAACCAACAAAGATGGAATTTGACATGGAATTGATGAAAACGTGTTTTTAAAGGGAACCCTGGAACATCTGCATGTGTTCAGCAGTGTTTTCAGTCCTTGTGGACGCTTCCATTCTGACTCTGCACTGCTCCGGTCGTGCACACTTCCTGCCTTTCCTGGGGTGGCTTCTGTAGTTTTAGGGCTTTTGCAGTTTGAGACAACCCTGTTTTGGGATTTTTTAACGCAACATACCAACACTTGTTTCCCTATTCTGCCACTGAGCCGTTTTGTCGCCGGGACGCCTCACATGCGACCCAAATGTGTGGTGAACAATGTGGGGGTCTTTGGAAAGTTTGGTTTCTCCACAGACTCTCTCACATTCAGCCTTCCTCTTCTCATCTCCTAACAAAGGCCGACTTCGCTGCCTTTGTTGCTTTTAGATTGGAAATCACAACCAAAGGCAGCATGACGCGTCATTAGTCCAGTAAATCCACTATTCAAAGATAAAAGAACATAAAAGAGCGTTTGCTGTAGTCTCCTTGTCTTTTGTCCTCGGCTGAGGCTCGAGCGCAACCAATTTACGTCACTCTCCCAGAATGCATTGGGCAGTCCAAATATGAAAATGTATTAAAAATTTGATGCTGTTGGAGATCCGGTGGGATGAAACAGATCCCATCATCATCCCGAAATGACTTCCTCTCTCACAAGAATGTGGATTTTCTCTTGATTTACCTACAGATTTAACTGGGCTACGGAAACGTGTCTGTTTCCAACTGTATGACCTGGTTGAGTAACTCCAGCGCACGCAGCTACAGTACAGAGTGTGCTTTTAAATTTTTGATATCTGACCGATTTTATGCACGTTGGGTCTATAAGTGCTGCTTTAGCTAATGTTCCCGCGGCTCCGGTGTGCAGCACACGTACGGTGCTGTTTGAGCGAGGAAGGAGCTAAAGGGACATGTAGGGTCTTGGCCTCGGATGACATAATGCGCGTGTCAACCGGACAAGTAAAACCTAACAATACAATCATCCAGGAACAAGCGCTGCCGTGCACGGCCTTCTCAGGCCATCTGGCGGGCTGAGCCTGGATGAGGCGCCCATTCAACAGAGCTTTCTGCTCACCTACACCTGCAGCCAACCTCAGACAAGCGATCATAACTCTCACTGCTACCTGTCAGTCCCCCTCAACTTCAGAAACACACACACACACCCTTGTGCACACACACACTCTTCTCTGCATTTGCGGCCTGATTCTGGGTTGTGCATCAGTAGCCGACTGCTGACTTCAGAGCCGCCTTCTGTCTCTTCCCTTCACGAGAGGATGCACAACCATCAGGTTTCACGTGAATAAACACAATCTATTCCCCCAGTTTGCACGTCACTAAATTATACCATCACACACACACACACATGCGCACGATTCAGTGTTCATCTAAATGTGCTGCGTGATATCTCCAGACAACAACTGTCAACACTTATAGATACCTAAGCCACAGATGTAAGGTGTTTAATGTACGCGGCCGGTTTAAGTGTGCGTGCGCTCCTGAGCACGCCGGCGCCGAGGGTTCAAAAGAGGAAGCATAGATGACAGGTGTGAAGCCCAAAGGGGAGAAAGAGACAACAGCAGCCATTCACAATAGAGAGATGTTTAGCAATCCTCCTCTGTGGGAAAAGACCAGAATAGCAACCACCAAGAACCCGACCGGGCGGCGCGCTCTCGTTTTAGTCTCCACGTGTAAAAGAGGAAAACCTCTGGCAAATTCCGCCGCTGCACAGTAGTAATTATTCCCCTCGTTACCTCGTGTTCTCTTTTCTTGGAATCTAACGGCGGCGCAAAGAAATTCATGAGTAAAAGATCCGGATTTCACAGAACCTGCCTGAAACCCGCAGGTGGACGTTTGAAGGCTGAAGAAGAGAGGGAGAGCAGCGTGGAAGCCTCCTCGGGGGTCGTCCGGTCCCGGCTACGTTCGTCCACCGGGTTTTTGGACCGAACCTCAACTCAAAATTGGCTGCGGATGAATGAAGCATCCACAAATGAAGGATTAATAGTGTAAATCTCCCCTTTCATCATAATTTACATGAGCAATTCTGGAAACAACCCTGACGCATTAATCAGAGCAGAAGACGGAATAATACCGGTGACTTCAGACAGAAAAAATAAATGAAAATGAAAAGGAACTGGAGCGAGCGCGGATGGATTTGGATGGATCGTTACCAGCTCAACCCAATAATGCAGGGTGGGTGTCAGAGAGGTCTGCGAATGGGCTCCAGGAAGAAAAACGAGTGCGCTGAAGAGCCGCGCATGATTAGGACTTGATCTTAGGAATCAGAGACCGGGACACGCAGCCCAGATCACATGACTGCTTCCACTTCCACGCCGTCTTCCTCCGCCGGAACGTCTGTCTTTCTCAAACACACATGTCCGTCCATACAAAGTAGTCCCTTCTGGACAGCACTGTGATGCAGCGCATGGCGCAGAGAGGGCCCCAGCGCACGCACGGAAAGACTTCCTCCTTCGTGGTGAACGTTAGGAAAAAAGGAGAGAAGGAGTGGTGCCAGCTCCCCTGCACCTAAATCACATTTAATGCCTGGACTGGAGTGAGGCGCCTTAATTGGTTAGGCTGATAAATCGATGCAGAGACTGGCCAATGTTTTACAAAAATCGGTGCAGAGGAAAGTCCTCGCTCCCGGTGGCGGGTGGCTCCGTACACGTCAAGGAATTTGGGGGGAAAAAATGAAATAAAATCACTCACTTTGCATAATCATCTGCCCCTGAAGAGGGAAGGCAATTGGGATTGTTTATCCGGTTTTAAAGCCCCACTTGGATGGAATTTGTCTTTGACCTCGATAACATGCTCAAGCGCTACCGCACATCAAACACGCAGCAGGGATGTCAACTCCGGATCAATTTCCATGTCCTCCCCGAGTTTGATCGGCACCAGTCAGGTGATCTGTCGGCCTGCCATTAAAGCCATCACTGAAATAAAAGCACCTCATTCATATGAAAGCGCTATTAAACAAATCTCCAATGCTGACAACACAAGAACCCGTCCCCCCTCGGTTGGACACTTCAGTCATTTCCACCTTTGATATACGTTTCCCTCTCGCCCCCGCTTCCCTCATTCCACCTTTAGCAGCAACAAAGAGATTAAAGAGAGATTACTTCTGAAATGTCAGTCTGACGTGCCTGCTGGCGTCGGACTTTTTCCTCACGCTGTTCTAAGTTGATATGATGTGCGTGTGGGTCAGCCCTGTAGGATTTGAAGTGGGGGGGGGGATTGGCAGGTGGGTGGGTGGGGTTGGTGACTGTTCTACAGGGAAAACAGCCGAGCAAAATGCTGAATTTGTGATGTGCAAACCACTCGGGGAAAATCCCAGAAATACATTCTGTATTTGTCTGCATCACATCTATAGAGCGGATCATCCGTCAATATTCCCAAAGTCCAGAGTTAGAGAAGACAGGCCGGAGACTGAGGGGGAAGAAGCCCCGTCTCCCCCCGGGGGGCCGTTACATTGGCTTGCATGTTAAAGGGATTGCTGCTAGCAAGGAAATGACATTCTGATTTAAATATATGGAGTACAAAGGAAAACACAATCACTCCAATCATCCAAAAATCAACTTCTCACAACCAACAAAGTGAAGGTTTACAGATAAGCGCTACCTCGTGGCCGTGTTTGTAGCAGCTCTGAATAGCTGCTAGCTTAATGGAGGGTGATGGAGTTCCTAATATACCGTATTCCTGTGGTTTGTGTTAGACAGCTGGAGACTTGAAAAAGATAACAAAGGGTCATTAAAAGCTGATACTTTAAAATAAATCCGAATATTAAAAGCCTTAATATAGTCAAGCACTAATGATGTCATTAGTCAAACTTACAGAGCTCGTGGCTGATTTTAGGTCTGTGGTCTGGAATGCAATTTAGTCCCAGTTGGCCCAACTTGACCTGCTTTCAACAGGACCACAGGGAAGTTGACCAGAAAAACTGAGAAGCAGTTTCTTCATGAGACCACGAATATCCCACATTCAACAAGTTATGATGACATCATTGGCGGTTCAATAAAATCACTTAATCATGAGGTTTCAGTGAGTCAGTACATTTTAGAGACCTAAAAGAAGCAACAAATTAGGAAGGGAAGCACAACATGCTGCAAGTTTAGTTTTTGAAGCAGTCAGGTTCACATCACACCTAAAAAACGTGTTACTGCAGTAGTGAGACTAAAACTGTACGTTAAAATGTGCATGTAAACATGTTAGCTCAACTGAAATGGAAATCCTTAAAGGTGGAGGTAGCCAGACCGGATTGATCAACTCCAGATGAAAAACCTGACTTGGGTATCAGGTGTTGCATGTAAAACAGTGCACAGACGACAGAAGGAGGAAAACAGGTAGAGCATACAACAGTAAACCAGATGCAGTTTAATTACTGGTTCGCTAATGTGCTAGCTCACTGTTGACCACCGTTGTGGCCTCGCAGGTCTGTGGCCTCGCAGGTTAGCCAGGAATGGCCCAATACAGGCAGAGACTACTAGGGTAGCGGAGGCTACATGACGTCAGCAACACACTGGTTACACTCCCGTGCATGTCCGCCGTGCACGGAGTCGATGCTGTAGCTTTGCCAAGCCGTGCGTGTCAACGTGCAGAGCGTTTTGCTGAGAGAGACGTGGTTTCTGCGACAGTGCTGCTCCCAAAGGGCTGCAGCCACGGCTTCAAACCCCAGAATGCTCAATGGGGCTCTTTTCATGTGTAAAGCTTATTCCATGAACTTTCCTGTTTCATTTGGCAAAACAAAAACTAGAGACACGACTCTTTCAACTGATGGCCTGACGTCATTGATATGCGAATCCGTCGCCTGTCTATAAATGTACACATTAACATGACTTACTTGGCTTCCTGAAATGTCAGTCAATGAGCCGTGCTGCCGTTATTGATATGAAAGATTATGTTGGTTGAGAGCCCAGAGAAGGCCGCCGGTGGAGCCAGCAGCTGACTAATTGCGTCTAGGTTGCTACCAAATTGGTGACTGCTCTGGGAAACGGTCCGCTGCGGCCTGGGTGGTTCAAAGTGGACGCGCCTCCCTCAAACACTCCTAACGCGGAGTGTTCGAGGACATGCTTTGCAGACCGTGCATGTGTGAGCGCTCGTCTGCTGAAATATGGCCACGTGGATAACGTGTCCTAATAGCTCTCCGCCACAGACGGGTACTCATCTTTCTTCTGCTGGTGAGAGAGTGTGTGTGTGTGTGTGTGTGTGTCTGTGTGTTCTTGTAAATGCCACAAGGAGTAGTGACATATGTATTTCACTAGCAAAGTGAGGACATTTTTTAAAAATGAGGACATCTGGTCCATCTCTCAGGAATTCAAAGGGCTGTTTGAAGGTTCGGGTTAGGGTCAAGCATTTGTTGATGGGTAATGAGAATGATGGTGAGTCCTCAAAAGGAGAGAAGTATGTGTGTGTTCAAGCAATTGGAGGGCACCGAGCTGTGCGATGATAATGTGGGCCCACCACCACCTCGCGTCCTCTTGTCATCCTGCAAGTCTCTCCCTCTGTCTTCCTCTCCCTCCCTCCCTCCCTCCCTCCCTCGCGAGCCGGAGGCACTGCTACACTGCCTAAAAGAATTGTCCCCGGTGTCGAAATCCCACTCAACACAACAGTGCCACATTTTGCCGGTGGTGGTGGAAAGTGGAAAAGACGTCGGGACTTAAACGCCTCTCGTCCCTCCTGCAGTGGTTCACCATCGGAGGTGGTGATGCCGTTGTGCCTCAGAGGACCCACAAGTAGGAATTTTACTGCTGCCCTAATGCAGTGCAACATCACGCCATCCTCAACCACCTGTTTTGTGGTTTTTTCAGGGGGAGGAGGGTGGTTTGGGTCTTTTTTAGGGGGCGAACACAGCCATTATTACGCAGGCCCACCAGCGAATATTCTAGGAAAACCTTCCACTCGTTTGCTTTCGGTGCCTTTTAATCAATTAATAGTTACATTAACGAGCGAGGATTAACGACTTTAAAGCCTGCGGTGTCAGATAAGGATGGAAAAAACTTGATTGGATCCCATGTCTATAAAAAGATTCATTGATTTGGTTCTTTTTTGCAACATTTGTCTAAAAAAAAAAAGTCGACGTGCCATAAATTCAATCTATGAATACGCTTAAATCAAAGATATCCGAATAGCAGCGGGCTTCAAACTGACCCGTGGTGCTATGGATTGCACGTACAGAGGCTGATAAATTCGGTCTGCTCCATCGGAGGCGCACAGAGAGCCTCATTGTAGCCGCGAACGGCGAGAGGAAAAGCGCAGTAACTCACCAATGTGGATGATTGAATCCGAGAGCGCAGACTTCCACTCCTGGCTCAAAAAGACGGCAACGAGCACCAAAGCGGGTGTAACTTTCATGTTGTCCAGGGATATTTCCCCACCCTCAACACTAGATAAACCACGGCTCCCTGGGAGAGAGCCGACAGACTTAAATCCCGAGAAGCGAAGCCGCTGTTTTAGTCCATCAGCCGGGCGGTCAAGGAAATTCCCCTCAGTGTTTGCATGGAGATCTTGTGTTGATGTGACGCTCGCGGAAAACGCAGCAGAGGAGCAGACTCGGACTGGCACCCTGTTGAAATCCCAACATTAAATCATATTCTGGAGGCGCCGCAACCAAAACGCTGCTGCGTTCAGGGGAGCTGAGGGGCTGGATGAGCTGCTCGCTCATTTACCGAATCAATCTTTAACCATTCGATGACGTGAGGGCAAACCTCGTTATCTTGAAAAGTCGGTCCCGCTTTAATGACCCGTGATTCAGAGCCTCTCAGACCCTGCGACGCAGTTTTCCGTCCTGCACCAATCACCGAACCAACAGCAGCGGCAGCCTCAGTGGACCCAGCCAGCGGCCAAAACTTCCATCTTCATCAGAAGCTTTTTTTCCCCTCTTCACTTGGCCCCTTTCTGGCTCTCACCGGCGCCGGAACACGCAGGACGAGCACCCCGACTTTTTTGCTTCGCGGATGCCAAATGATGAAAACGCCTGGCACATGGCATCACCGTGGAAGGATACCTTATTCCGTAATCTCTCTAGTTTCCCCGAGGAAAGCCGGGTTTAAGACAACACTGGCGCCCGCGACGGGAGGGAGCTGCGCGTCCGGTTCTCTTTTCCGCGTCAGGCTGGAGAAAATGCGGGCTGGGAGCGATTTGAAGAGAAAATCATTATGAGCGAGTGTGCGCGCCACGACACGGTGCGGCGTGCGCGGGTACTCGCGTCAACCACGGCACGCACGGTGGCTGGTGAGGAGGATGTGCGCCGCGTCCGTGTGGGAGGGAGGGAGGGAGGGAGGGAGGGAGGGGAAGGGACGGGGAAGAGAGGAGAGAAAGAGGAGGAAAGGCCAGAAAACAGGCAGCAACTAGGAGCGGCAGCAGTCGGCGGCCGGACGCGCACCGACTGTCTGGAGTTACCTTGGAGAAGGAGAGACGTGCCCGGGAGGGCGGAGGAGGGATGCGGGGGGGAGGGGGGGGCAGGTGGATGAGAGGGGAGAGATGATGGCCTTGGTGCGGACATTTCAGACATCCTTGGAGATCTTTCACCTGCTCCTCCCAGGTGGAGGGAAGCAACAAGAATCCCCCGTTTTACTAGCAATGCCAATTATTGAATCATATCATCAATCAAACTCCAAGTCAGCTCGTGCCCCCCCCCCCCCCCCCCCCCCCCCCCCATCCCCCCCACCACCACTTCCCAACCATTATCCTCCTCTTCCTCCCTGGAAGGCTGCGGTCTCCACGGTCGCACTTAATCTGCCCCAGACCTTGGATTAGGGATTAGGAATGGCGAGAGCCTCGGGCTACTGGACTGGCTGTTGCGTACGTATTCAAGGAAGTGGATATTAAACTGACAGCGATACCGGTGATGTGGAAGCCGCTCTGGTCTGAAGGCATCGATCCACTGTTGCTGCAACAATTGGGACTGAGAGGAGGGACCAGACGGGAGAGCTGAGAGGGATAAGGCACAGCAGGGGTCATGGAAAAGGCCCATAAACAAGGCTAAAATCTTTTTTTGGACACATAAAATATCTGGAAGTGGCAGAAAGTTTAACGATACGTGCGTGAATATCTGCAGCTGTACCGATTTATGGACAGAACCTTCTGAGGCCATAAAGGATCGATTCAGGAAACATCCATAGTGCAAATTTAGATGTCGATTAAATCAATAACGGGTGTTTCATGCATATCGGAATCGCAAGCAAATGGGAATGAGGCCGAGGCTGCTGCACAGCCGACTTTTTTTTGTCTGGAAGTCAGAGCAGAATATCTGGTAACAGATGGGCCGCCGACACCGGGACCTCCACTTGTATCACACAGTTTGTGTTGGCTGCAGATTGATCCTCCCTCATAATCCCTCTATCAGGCCTGCACTGGGAGCAGATGACGGCTTTCCCAGAATGTGTACCATATATAAATCCAGGTGCACACGATTTTTTTTTTTCCTAAAGTGTTTCAACCCTCAGATCTTTTTAATCCAATCAGATGTAGCCACGCCCCATTTAGCTAAACACTGCTAAAGTTTAACACTCTTCCCTCTCCCCATCTGGATGTTCTGGGGGGGAGGGGAGGGGCTTCCATTCATCTGGAAGCTCCACATCAGAGCTACCTTTCCCAACACTCTCTTCAATAGTTCAACTAACACTTAACCGTCCTCCTTGGGGGATGAGGCTGCTTTCACAATAGAGTCTTATGAGATTATCTGTCAGAAAAATGGCCGCCGCTTCATCCCTAAAATACCCATGTGGCGTTCCAGGACAGTTTCAGAAACACAACTTTGACGCTCTCTTTGCCCAGCGGCGAGTTTCTACTGTCTAATTTACGTTTTTCCTCGCAGGAGCCCCCGTCCCCAGCAGCTCTCCCAGCATTCAAATGCTGCCATTAAACGATTGACGAGGCATTCTTTCTAAAAAATTAAAATAAAATACAGGATGTAGAGTTAAAAAAAAGTTCATCCAAGCGTACAAAAGACTCTATAATTTAAAAAGATGTGATTACTTATGTGTCCGGCTGTGCTGTTTGTTCACCATTATGTCCCATTTACAGAGGGGAGAGAAAATAAAGAAATAAAAAAACTGGGTCATAAGCATGAAAATGAGTGACAGAGTAGAAGGTTACACCGTTATGGGAGAAGCTGACACTTCTTTCTGGTGTGAGACTCCTCAGTGTTCTTTCTGACTGTGTGAGTTCCATCATCTTGGACTTGGACACAGTCCCGCCTCTGCCTGCGGTGTCGCTGCGTCTGAAGATTAGGTCTGAACCCTCCTGGTTCCTCTTTAAAGGGGGAAAAGGCCCCCAACACCCACCCCACATGATTCTACTCCACACAGCCGACAAAGATAAGCAGACATTAGCAAAAACAAGGACAGCTGATGTCGATGTGTCAACCAACAAGTATGCAGCCTTTCTGTTGAGTGAATTATGGTTTTATGCTCCAAATGTGTCTAATTACAGAGATGTTGGCTCTGCACAGCCACCTAGTGAAGGATCCTTTAGTGCTTGTATGCATTTTAGAGCAGGGCCAAGCAGAGAAGGGAAGAGTCCCCTCAGCAGACTGCAGCCTGCTATCTATCGCCACACGTGGTGAATTACCACGGCTCTGCCAATGACTATATTTCGCTTCATATTCATCTATATGTTGAGTTTGTGCTGCAGCCGTCATTCATGGGCATCTGCCTGAAGTATTAAAGTGTTGAGATGCTTTCAGGGAGGCCGGAATCCAAAACCCACAGATGAGGTAACAGAATAGCAGGCGGCATTGAGGGGAAATCAGAAGAAAAAGTTTTGACCTGCATGAATTGTGTGTATTTGGTGCTTGGACCAGATGTTTGGAGACTTGAGTCCCCAGGGATCTGCATGTCTTATTAGCATTATCAAATATCTGGCCTTTAATGAAGTCCTCTAAAGTGAGCCATAAAATTAAATCCCTTTATAGGCTTCATTCTCCTAAACCCACGAGATGAAGAAAGAGAGAGTGAGGAGGCCAGAGGTGTGAGGTCGGGGGGTGGGGGGGTTACCAGAAGGGATCTGCAAAGACTGGAAAACTGAGAAAATAGGGGGAAAACACAGAAAGAGTTAGATCCTCGCCCGGGGCTGCGCGCAGGAGCATTGCGCGGTGTTCAACCAGGATTCCCAGGGGTAATCAAAGCAGGAAAACACCTTTTTTATCCTTCATTTTCTTCCTTCGTTGCATTTCTTTTGTTCCAAGGTGCACGCAGTTAGAAAGAGTCGCATTTCCCCTGCGCTGATCATGCAGCGGGGGCCATTTTAGACAGACATTCGCTGAGCGGGACACGTACGAGGCTCCAGCGCGCCCCGATGCCTCGCTGTATTATTCATTTGCAGAGTCTCTCTGTCCCCCGGATCAAAGGGTTAAGGTTAGCCGTCAGTGAGCTCAAGATCTGAGGGGAACGATCACGACCCGCGCTCGGCTGGATATGGCGGGTTCCCATGGAGGGGCTCAGCTTGGAGAGCTGTCCTCACACAAGGGTGCCGAAAACTCCTGGTGGGGAGCGGAGCTGTCCGATGCAGTGGTGCTGAAACTAGACGGCCGAGCCGCTGGCCAACAGCACAAACAGCCTCCCGCCAAGATATTCTAAATAACCAAACAGCTCGTCTCCTGTTTATTCGTCTGGTGAATCATCTTTAATCACACACAAAATTTAAATGTTCTTAGTAGCAGCATTAATGAGTTAATGCTAAACGAGGCCAAGCCACAGATTTTGGCAAATTCCACATATATTCTTGTTTATTTTGTCCTCTTCAGGTTTCCCATCCAGGGCAGTTATGCCCTCACACAAGGGTCACCTCAGTCCTTCACAGACATTAAAAACAAACACATCCTTTCATTCTTTCCATCGTTGCAATGGCCAGAAAATACTCAGAAAGGGAATAAAGCAGAAATCTTGTCACCGTTGGCAACGGTATCAGATGTTACACACATCTGGATCATCCAAACACAGTTTTGGGACACTCCTGTGTAGGTTTTACATGAACGGAAGGAAAAAAGATGCATATTGTGGCTGTCTTCTTTCTTTCCACTTTTATCTCTGTCTGAAGACTCTTTTTTCCGTTTTGGATGTTATCGACGTCTGGAATTCTACTCTTACTTGTGGTTGATGGTCCCGATCTTACTCTAGTTTGATTGGCAAATTCCTGGGATAACTCCGACAGAAAAGAGTGCAGACTACTGGAATGTCGCTGACTGTTTTATTACACGTGGTGATATGAATTTGTTGTGTATACATCCAATAAAAAAGAACCGTAAAAGCCGTAAAAGCTCCTGATTTATTATGCCTGTCCTCTATCCCTCCAAGTCTAACTCCACATAAAGTCCACAGCAAAGTCATGGTTTGTTTGTTGGTTTTTTTTTTGATCGGCTGTTTAAGATTCCTGATCACTTGCCAAGTATAAAGAAATAAAGAAAAAACATTTTTTCTCTTCAACCTGGTAATAAAATAAATAAGTTTCCTGTTTGTCTAAAATATTTTTTAAAAGCTGAGGCCGTTCAGTGATATTTTATACAGTGATAAAACAACATTTGCATTAGCAAGATTAGCTAAAGTTAATGGATGGAAACATAAAATTAGATTGGCTCCTCGCTGCAGAATTTATTACTGTCAATTATTAAAAGGAGACAGTGACTCACAACAGCGACAATCAACTTCCTACAACGCAGTCTTGACATGACTTCACGGCACCCTGAACGCCTCACGCGACGGCAGGTCACATCCGGGGTGCTAATGCCCCACAAAGCTCAAAAACCTGGGAGTCGGGCTTGTGAAAACAATAAAAGAGCCTGAAAACAGCCCGTCTTTCATACATCTGAGCACCCACGGCTCCACCTGGATGAGCCTACGCCGACATTTAAGGAGTGACAGATGGTGCAACATCCCTCTGCGTACCATCATCTGTAACATAGCGTAAGCCAATTAAGCTCAGGCAGTTAACGACATTTCATGTATCCAACATGATGCTAAAAACTGGCAAACGTTCACTCGGCACTCTAGAGGAGCAAAACTTTTATTCTTTTTAACCAGACTCCAGCAGCCCACATACTTGGAGCAATCCAGATACTGTTGAAGGCAGGTGCGCTGCATCGACCATTTAAAGAGACCCAATTCCACAATTGCAGAGATTTAGCTAACAGCTGGTTATCTGGTTATCTTACCAAAAAGAAAAAAGAAGGAAAAGGATGAGAATATTCAGCCAGCAGCTCAGAAACCTGCAAAATATCCCTGCAGCCATAAACCGGGGGCGGGAGTTCAAAACCCCTGACGTACAGAAATGACGCAGAGGGAGCTGTGCTCGTTCACTGGAGCTAAAATATGCTAATGTCGGCCATTAATGTGCGATATTTGACGGATGCTTTGGAGCTCAGCAACTTCCAGGTTCCATGAGCGGGAATCTCATTTTGCATGCATGACCCCGGTGGGAGTTAAAGCCCTGAAACGACAAATCCTGACTTGTAACCTTCAGGGGGGAGTTTGGCTTCCTTATTCTTGTCATGTGTCAACGGCCAAACAAGGGATCGAATCACTCTGTAAATAACAACACTTGGAATGGAATAAGTATAAATACTGCGAAATGAATGACTAATGAGCTCCATATGATTATGTATTTGTTTTTCAAGTCGCACCATTTGCAGCATAGCTAAAATTAATGTGCTGTGGGCTGATTTGTCCCCTCTTTGTTTCTATTTTTTGGAATTACATCACCTCAAGGACTTCGCCTCTTTAGAGAAATACAAATAAATCCACCGAAAAGCCTTCAGTGCTATCCGAGCTGCCATTGTCCAGCCGAACGCTACTCCAAACGATTTTTGCTCTTCCTCAAACGAGACTGTCACGACGAAGCCGGTGACTTTTGGAGAAGAGGCGTGTTATTTAACATCAGTCCTCCCACAGTCAGAAGCACGAAAACAGCCCCTGCTGCTCTCCATCGGGGCACCATCGCGGCCCCTGCCTCTGCTGTGTGACGCTCCGCGAAGACCGAATCCATTGAGACGAATCACAGCTTTTATCCCGAATCTGAGGCAGGCCTCAGTCGGAATTCCTGAGGAACAAACATGCGCGCGTGCAAAATAAATCTGCCGCTTCTATAAAGAGACGTCTCTGCTGTCGCAGTCCCCAACTGGACTGCCGCTGCCATTCCCAGTTTGGGACGTGCTGCACAGACGGGTTCTAATACTGGACTTTTGACTACAGGCAACACGAGGGTCTGCAGCAAATGTACCGCAGGGAAAAAGGGACCGAATTTAATCGTGTTGCATCTCCCGTTTCCAAACATAGAACATTGTCTGCTGAAATCCTCTTACTCCTCGGTCCCAACGCGCAAACCTTTTGAAAAAGCGATGGCTAAGACAAATGTGTCCTGACGCGTTGCTGGCACGGCGAGTCTGCTGCCGTCTGTGTGTGGACCGGCTCGTCTGACTGCGGAGGTGCTGGTGAGACGCTAAATGCTAACGGTGAACAAGGTCCTCGTGAATTATAAAAGAATATTCCTGCTGCACAGCGACGCCGTCCATACGGAAAAGGAAGTTCATCTGCACAGCTTGGACATTTTTGGGGAGGGAGGACATTTTGTCTGGTCCTCTCACCTTTAAATATCTGGGTGAGGGTTAAATGGGAGAGTCCTCACAAAGATAGGAGTCACGCCTGTGCTTGTCTGTCCAACATTCCCTTCGCCCAGCATGTTAGTTTGTCTTTGGTTTTGTTTCCCAACCTTGGGCAAAGGTCACGTGCACGAGCGCATGCAAACGAAGCCCGTTGGGCAGGATCTGAGACAGATCAAAGATCTTTGGAGATATTTTTGCCAAAGTGGAGCTCCACGGCGAGCCAGGATGAAAAGATTCATCTCCCCCCCGCCCGAGGTGTTTTTTTTAAACCTGCCGAGCTCAGAGGTCCGTTTGGGTTCCAGCTCAGGTTTTGAGTTGTGGTCCTGTGATTAACTCGAATAATCAAGTTCTTAAATCACATCATGAAAGTCTTGGCCGATTTATGCAACTGGCCGTGTTTTCCCACTGAACTCGGAGAATCCCGGTTTGTATTAATCGGTTTATTTTGGATGTTCTGTAATTTCACCTTTTTAGTCCCTGCAGGCCACAGCGAGATCCAAGATCAGCATGTTTGCAAGGACACACATCGGCCCTGGAAGCTCCTGGACCCAACACATTTATGGCTAATGAGCCCTGATCTAAAACAGGAAATATTCCCTTTTTCATGTCGGTTCTTCTAAAAATTTTCCCCCAAAATGACTCGTGAAAGCTTACCTGCTTCAATATCAATGTGTCTGCTACAAGGCCCAAACGGAAAAGAAACGTTATTATAACAATGACCCAACAGTCCAGTAGGAGCGCAGAACAAAAGACTTTGATTTCCAGCTGATATACTTAAAAGCTCCCCAGGAGCGATAATATGGTAGCAGAGCTTTTCCCCCTGCTTGGTACCTCCCACATCCTCCCCACTTCTACATAAATCCCACGTTAAAAGGCGATGTAGAAAGAAAATGAAGGGATTTGTGAGTTTCCACCTCACAGACGGCAGGTGAGGTGAGACGAGGGGCGACCGAGTCCATGCTGAGACGGAAAGAGGGGGTGAACACAGCGACTCTGGCCAATCAGCCGCCGTAGCTTATGTCAAAGAACCCTGGATGACCGTAGCAGGAACCTTCCACCACGTATTCCGCTCGCACCAGTGCGTGGCGGTACTCACGCTGCCTCGTTAATTACAGGAGGAAAGCTTTAAATTACACAAACAATCTGGAGACTGGGCCACCCTAATGCTGGGGGGCCGTCACCACCCCTGACCCCCCGACAGCCTGTGTCAGGGTTAGGGTTACAACCTGTGATCAAGAATAGAAGTAATCTAAATCCTAGTTTGCACGTATAACCAAACACATGTGTGTGTGTCCTGTGAGTGTGTGTGTGTGTGGGGGGGTGGGGGGGGGGTCCTCTACTTTACATTATAATTAGGCTGTGATAATTACATGTGACTCCGTTTTGAGATGTAGCAGCAGCAGAACTTCCACTGGCTGCGTGCACATATGGTCATCTCAGATCTGAGGAGGAGTGTCTGTTGTTGATGCTGTTTGCTGAGGCCTAACAAGAGTTAAGACTATGTTACACTAATACTGAAGACATTTGCCTTTTACTTTGACTCTTTGGACTCCTTAATGCACATATAAACCCTCGACGGAATCACCAGAACTGCAGCTTTTCTCGAGTCCCGCCGAGTTGGTTCGAGGTTCCACCTGGCCTAAATTGAAATCTTAAAAAAATAAAATCAAAGGCTCCATTCCAAAGACGCAGACGCGTGGGCAAACGGTTGCGGCTAAGGGGCAGCAGTGAATTCTGAAACAAATCGCTTTTGCTGAACGGGCAGAAGAACCGAGGCGGGTACGGAGTGTTGACCACGTCGTGGACCAGGGAGCAGCCTCTGCCTCCGCCCGACTCTGCCGCTCCGTTATTAAGAGGCTGCCCCAGCTTTGGCCCGGCTGCGGACCACATTCACTTTCATGCTGCTCAGCCACCCATTGCTGCAAGCCCTCATCTATCCATCCCTGCATCCCTCCTCCCGTCCTCCCTCTTTCTTCCCTGTCCACTTCTTGCCTCATACCACACATCTCTCCCCAGCGCCCTCCTCTCCTCCCCTCTGATCCATCTCCACCGACCTCACGGCCATTAGATGGTTTCATGATGAGGGAGAGACTGGGAAGAACTCATGCATCAGACACTAAACTAAACAAATAAAACATGGCAATTTTGAACAACTAACCAGGACTAATCTCCCTGGAGGGACTACCTGGAGAATGGCCGAGCCCTCGGCATCAGAGAGCCCAGTCTGAAGACGATGAAACACGAGCAAACGCTGCAATTAAGGAAAATCTGCATTACTGAGCTTCCTGTACATCAGTTCAGGGTCAGGAGGCATTCTTTATTTTGCAGAAAGATTTTAGGGTCCTAAAACTGGTGGCCATTTCTCAATGAGGGTAGAAGCTTTTCCAGACAATCGATCCCGTTTTTGTTTACACGTCCCAACCAGGCGGCCTGCAGGGTGGTTGGGTTCAAACAGACGCAAGCCTGTGGATGTAGGTGAAATATGGCCGACCGGATAGAAATCTGGTGATTTCTTCAGTGATTTAGACCTTCTGTTCTCACAGGTGTCAACTTGATTTAAACGCCTTTTGATAAAGAGGAGCTGCAGGAAGGAGTCGACGCCCTTTTACAGGCAAGCGCCTGTTTTACAGCAGCCGTTTGGACGAGATCGTGCAGGCGGATCAAAGATGCCAGTGTGAGAAAAGCAGCACAGCCGTAGTTTAATGTTAACTTAATGGTTCAGCTTGGGCCCCGTTTGCAAGAGCAGGTTTTAGGATGAAACCGGTAAAATTTAGACGGAAACGGCCATTCCTGTCCCGGATAAATCGCCGTGTTGACGTAAACAAACAGCACAATCAGGTAGCGAATGGCGTTTCTGTGGCGCGGCTGTCTGAGCGCTCTGCAGTGCACGGTAATACTCTCAGTCACAGCGGAGGACGTCTGATACGGAAGGACTTTTGATTAGGAATCACAGAGTGGATCTCAGCAGGAGGGTCCAGCCGCTTCAGAACAATCCTCTCCTAGTTTACCCCCAACACAACCATTGCTAATATACTGCATTTATCTGTGCGTCATTGAAGGTCCAAATACTCGATTCCCATCGAGTTTGAGAGCCGTCAGACGGGTCCAGCATAACCGGCGTCTCCATCCAAAGTGTGGATAAGAGGGCCAACAGAGACAAGAGGGCCAGTGGGGCAACCAAAGCAGAGCACAAAGTCTTTTGCCCCCTCCAAAGCCTGTGGAAACAGTTTCTCTCGTCCTCTTTGTTTAGGATTAGAGACTTTTCCTCTTAGACGTCTGCAGAGATGGAATTTGACTTGAATGTCCAGGAACACCTCTTGTCAACAGAATGTTGGATTGATATGGAACAGATGGTCACCGGGTCATTTGCACACCTCAGGGCTGAATAACAAAACTTGGCTGGAGTCTGCCATTCGTTTGTGTTTTCTTGTACCACCGTAACCAGACATTAGACCGTGGTGCTTTAGATGGAGACGCTCCACACAAACATGGGAATGCTGTTTTATTCATAGTGTTTTAGTTTTGACTGTGCGTTGTTGCAGCAACAGTAAATATCACATAGGTTATCACAAAGGCCGCTAAAGAGTCACAGCTTAACAAAAACATTTGCAGGGTTGTGTTATTTTGTGTACTCTATTTATAAACCATATTAATGGCAAGAGGATTTCCATATTTTCTATCTGTGGTTTTAGAAAAACAGTCAGACTAGACACAACAACCTTCACACGTGTTCCTGTAGTCAAGCCAATGAAAACATTTATTACTAATGCAACTACGTGCATATAAAACACACAATCGGTGGCGTCTCTTTGAATGAGTGAAGGTGGTGCATTCAGGGACCTCTACTGTGTCACATATAGTGGCAGTTTTAGCACCAATCTTAGAGAGTCTTTTGATGACATGTGTGTATTCATGAAGAGTCCATAAATAAAAAGCCATTCAACCAACAGGCTGCCATGTTGAAGAGCCTGTCAGCTGTAAAATAAAAACTGGGTCCATTGCAGTTGTTGTTTGTTTTCCCTCCAATTTCACAGAAGCCGTATGGGTCATTTCCTTTTCCAGGGAGCTTTAAATATCCACAACAACATTGCTCAGATTATTCTTTGACTGCTGCTGCCAAAGAACAATATAATCATGAACAAAACCATCAAGAGCTGAATTAATCATCCTTTTCTGTCATCTGATGTTGCTTGAAAAGAGAATGTTGGATAGTTGAGGCGTAGCCGTAGATCCATTTACACCAGGTGTCCCAACATGACGCCTGACAAGCAGATGTTTAGTGTTTGAATGGTACTTCAAGCTCATGGTGCTACTGTGGCCTAATGGAGTCCCTCCTCAAGCATTTGAAATCTCCATACTGGATCTTTGCTGTTCTTGTGCCAAGATTTTCTTAAGTCTGTTCACTTGGATAAATCAATCAATGCAAAAACCTACCACCGTCCCTTCAGGAGTGCTAGAGAACCTTTTGCTGCTGTTCTTTAACATCCCCCAACGTGCTCACAAAAATAGAAACACCCAAAAACATTGTTGTGAATCTTCTCCTGGTGGTTGCCGAGATGTGTTGATGAGGAAGGAATCTTCGCAGACACCGACTTGGTTATCAAAGATGTTTATTGGAGAGAACAGTCAGGCATCAATCGAACACTGCAGTTTGTCCGAGGGAGGTCTCGAGGTCCCGATGGTGAAGAACTCCGGGGAGTCAACCTCAATTCCCCCTTCTTATAGAGCCGAGTAAACACATTCTTTTCTGATGACCTCACACTATACCGTATGGTCAACCCAATGGTCTGGTGTTCAGTTATGACCAAAAAAGGTAATACTTGAAGATGCTTCATGATATACATCCTCCTAGTGAGGGGTATCAGGGGCCCCCAGGCTCCAGTGTTGTCCTTTAGCAGCTCCTATTACCTAAAGGAACCAGACACCGGACACACATGTGGAGGATGTCCTGATATTGTGCTTAGGTTGGCAGTTAAACACATTAAGGCCTTACAGACGTAAAGCCTGCATAGAACAGGTCAGATACTACAACATGCATCTGATAGAACAATCTAACACATTAGACCTTTAAATCCAAGAACATTCATCAGTAATCAGGTTTCTGCACATATAAAAATGCCCATGTTTCATTTAAATCTCCATGCTCTATTATTTTTATGAGGTATCCAGATCCCGATGAAGGTAAATTTTGATTTAAAATCTAACCTCCAGTCAGAGCAGCTGCTGGAGTTAACACCACGCTATATTGTGTCTTGTCCAGGTGCCTCAGTGCACCGTGAGGTCACTCAGTCTGCACGTTTCTTTTCCATCAATTCATGCACTGTTCTAACCTTTCTCCTCTCTCTGTAATTTAAAATGTCAATACCCATTAAAGCAAAAGAGGGGGGGCAAAAAGAGTCCTGCTTGAGCCTCTGGCAATGCAGGAGCCCTCCTGGATTTAACCCGGCTGGATTATTCTGCTTAAAATTTACATTCGCTAATATTTGTCCTGCTTTTTCAGGGCAGTGCACCACTTCTGCCGTCTCTCCAAGGGGTTCAGCACCTGCCTGCATACGAGCAAACGCACGCCATCACAGACACAAATGCACTTGGATGTAGGACCCATTTCTGCTTCGGTCGGCTCACTGGTGTGGCGCTACAATGCTCAAAATAGGGCGAACACAGAATAAAATACAGGAATGTTCAACTCAAATAGTTTGACTAATCCTACTGGGGTGAGTGAGGCGAAGAGCTGCGTGTACAGGGATGAATATGCAATTTATATCGAGCAGTGACATCATGGATCCAACCAGGAGCTCAGCAGCTGGAACAAAGGAGGCAATAGCACACGCAGGTGATCAATGGCCTGAATTGGCAATTTGTTGTGCATCATGAGGTGATGAAGAGGGAAAATTCCACCCCAAAGACCTGGCCTGGGGAGGCTGGGATACCTGCTGCACTACATTTCCGTCCCCATTTCACTCGGGTGGTTTCTTAGCAGGTTTTTACAGCCCTGTTCCGACTGTTTCTCATCCTCGGCCGTCAAAGCAGCAAAAATAACGAGGGAGGAAACGCATCACCAAAAATGAAACAAAAGATGATCCGAATGAAGAGCAGCCGTCTGCCTCCCGATGCGTCGAGTTTCACGCGGGTTGAAAGATGTCGAACCACCTCTAAATTCAACGATAAAGCCGTCTGAGGGAGAGCCGTGAGTAATAATTCTAAACGCTGGTGCTCGCTGAGGGTTCTAATAGAGTGTTCATACGCAGTTCCAATCTCATCATCTCTGCTTGCCTCCTTACCTCACGTGTCTTCTCGCCCCAGGCCAGAGAGGTGAGTTTGGTACCGAGCCGACCTTCTGGATCACAAGAGGAGGAAATCCAAGCCAGCCAAAACAAACTGCAGGACAAGCTGGTAGCAAGAGGGGAGAAATTGTGTACTCATAATTTGCTTATGGTTTGCAAATTAGGGCTTGCTTTTGCTCCTAGCGCTCCTCTGCATCTGTCTTCTCCTCTCCATTCTTCTTACCTTCCCTCCCCCTTGATGCTCTGCTCCCTTTCCTTTCTTGTTGCGAGGAAAGTAGCTATTAAGTCCTTGAATATGAGGCAGTGAGGGTATCAAGCGCTCACGTAAATTATACCAATATTTGCGTCTGGGCTTCAGCGCAGAAACGGGCCAAACACTTACCCAAACCCATTTCAATTTCAGCTGCCGTATAATTGTCAATTCAACCAGGAGTGCAAATTCCATCAGCGCTCCCATCAATCCCAACTCCGACTTTGAAATCCGATCCGCTCTCTGTCCTCTGTCTTTGCTGCATGACTTGTTTCAGAGTGACGGAGCGGAGTGGTGCGTTCTGCCTCTCACATCACCGCCAGCCTCTGTGGCTGCTCCTCAGGTTGAGGAAAGAACCGTTTCTCTGGGCTCGCGGCTCCGAGGAAACATCGTCTACATGTTCTCCTTCAGTTGGCGAAAACGCTTTGTTGCCCAGTTTCCTGCCCAGAAATTCTGTTGTAGTTTGTTGGACAATGTTTAAATATTAATTGTTTTTGTCTTCGCCAGAACAGCAACTCAGCTTATTTTCCTCCCAGTTCTCAGCACCATCTCGTACAACAATATCTGCTGCTGTTATGTTTTGACAAATCATGTTTGAGGCAACAAAAATTCATTAACCAGGATCGATTTGTTTGTTAAACAGTGGGCATGTTTGCTGGGAAACAGGAATCTAAGAACCAAGGGGGAAAAAACCTGCTCAAACCTGCTCAATGTTGTTATTGTTTTGCAACACAATGTTGCACGTCTCTAATTCTTTCCTGCCATTTTGGGTCATTTCCTGCTTCAGTCCAGGCAAGCAGAACATGACACCAAGTTTGAACATCACCTGCTCAAATTTCCTGAAACAGACACGATGTCTTACACCACGTCTACATTAAATTGCGTGCGGGTGGCTCCTCGATGCCAGGTGGCGCCCTCTGAGGCAGGAAGTGAAGCAGGAAGTGCTGCGAGAGTTTGGGAGCAAGCATCAATCACAGGCCCGGTGGGCAGGAGACGGCTGCGGTTAGTGTTGGACTACCAGCTGAAAGAGGCCGAGCTGCTTGAAAATGACCGTATTCCACATCAGATCAACCCGAAGACTGTTTACAACTGTCATATGTGGACCTCAGACAGGACAGCTGGGGGGGCAGATAATGGACCTGTTCCATTGTCAGCATTGGCGTTGCTGTAATTTGATGTTAATTCAGCACAATTACGGCGCAGCGTCGAAACGACGTGATGAATTCAGTTGTAACACGTCAGGAGGTTCTGTGAGGGTCTGTGAGGGTCTCGGCTGAAAGGAAACTGGAACCTGCCCCCAAAATCAAAATTCTAAAGTGACAAGACGACGAAGCAACTGCAAACTGAACAAAAACAAGGCAAAACACTTTCTGCCGACGGGAAATTGTTGCACCGTGGAATTTTGCTCCCCCCCCCCCCCCAGTGTTGGTTTAATGAGCATTAACGCCCTCCAAATCTATCAAATCCCACCAGGGATTGATACAACATCCAACCGACACCAAAGGATAATACGGACCGACTCAAGGCTGGTTTATGTCATTTGTGCCACATGGATCAGTCAAATGAGCCAAAAACAGTGATGAGGTGAAACCAGAGCAAGTTAATCAAACAGAACTATGGATTCCAAAGTGGAATTGAGTTGATAACATATTTATTATACAACCATTTAGCATTTGTCTGAGTCTAAACTCACTAACAACAACACGGACGTCCTGGGGAAGCTAGCCAATAAAATGTGGAGTCTAAAGAGTGTGTGTGTGGGGGGGAGTGAAAACTTTAGGAGTCTGCTCATCCTTCAAAAGTGCAATAAATGCGCGTCAGGATGGGCAATCGATCAAAACACTATTGCACAAGAAAAACACACAGCGATGGAAACGCGGCATCTCCTGCAGCTCTGGTGCCCAAAGTTCACTTACATCTTCCTGCAAACAGGTTGGTCACAAAGTGAGAGAAAGAAAAAAGAATCCGTAAATGTTATGATTCCGTCCATGTCAGCCGGCTTCAAAACGACAGCATTCCAAAAAAAATCCTTCTAACTGTGCAAATGTGTCCTAAGAACAGTTATGGTGGTGGTATTTATGCCGGCTTTGGGAGCACAGAGGATGGATGGAGGCCTTTGATTTATGCGGCAGCAGAGGCGTTCCTCGGGAGGACGGGGGAGGCGGCGGGGTGCGTCCCGCCTGTCGGGCTGCTTTCATCATCACCAGCAGCGAGCTGGTGGGGCTTAAACCTGCCGCCCGAACAGCCGGAGGGAAGGAGACGTAGCAGAGGACGGTTTGGAGGTCGCTGAGAGACGGCTGTAAACACGCAACAGGCGCCATCGGTCCAACCCTGATCCGGTCCTCAGCACACAGAGCTTCAGGCCCTTCAGCCAAACAGCAGGTCCTTAATTGAAGCACGCAGGAAGCAGAGAACATCCCGACTGTGTCGTGCCGCACACCTCTGCTGTCGCCATGGAACGTTCCCGTCACTCAGCTTTAGGACCAAAGGCGTCGAGTGGGACCTTGTAGACATGAGCAGCAGCCTGATCTACACATGGGTGAAATCCAGGGGGGGGGGGGGGGGCAGGTGAAGGCGAGGAGACAGATGGGATGGTGGGAAGGAGATGGTCAGGTGAGGATGAGCTGGGGAGGCTTAAATGGTGGGAGGGAAAAGACATGGCAAAGGAAGCCGGAATGAACGAGGAGAGCAAACCTTTGCTGGGATTTTTCTTCCCCTCTCAGTGTCATTTGCGGCCTCCGTCATCCTTCCTTCCTCTTTTTGATTCTTTTCTCGTCTCTCCTCTGCTCGTTTATTCCCCTCTCCCAGCTGTCTTCTTCCGGACCACCCCCTCTCTTTGAAGACCCCATGTTCAGCATCATGTTGTGTTTTTCCTGCCAGGCATTTTCATTCTTCTGAAATTCAGCTGAATATTTTAGCTGCTCTTTGAGCTCCCTCAGATAAACACAGAAACCGTCCTCCACTGTCCCCAAACTCCTCTCCCTTCCTTAATATTCTGGCAAATTAAGCACTTTTACTCCCATTTTACAATAGCGCTTATTTTTGTAAAAATGCGATATGCATCAACATAGAGTTTAACACACAAAGGAACCAGTGGAACAAATACGAAAACCAAAACATTACAGCTAAAAATCAAGAAGCACAGATGTGTGATGAAAGTGGAATCAGGAGGCACGTTTAAACAAGCAAAATAAAGACATGGAGGGAGAAAACATGGGGAAATGAGGAAGGGGAGGTTTAAAATGTCAGGAAATTGAAGTAAATCTATCAAAAACAAGCATCTGGACCCAGTGAGGTTCTGGCCAGTAGAGAAGAACCAAAACAGAGAAATCAGACGTCAGGCACGTCGACATCTGAAGGGAAGAAAAAACTATTATCCAAGTCAAGAAATGAAGGTTTTTGGACCAAAAATGAAACAATTTGTGTCCCTGCTCCAAAACCTGAGACAGAATTTTCTTTTTTCTTTTGCTCAAATTGATCAATAAACGGTCTCTCAAGTGAAGTTTCATGGCGACCCAGTGCTCTCTGGTGAACAAGCCTAAAAAGCTCAGCACTAGTAGAAACCGTTTGGATCCTTGAGTTAATGGCTGTTAAAAGCTGTCAGGAGGCGCGTGTGAGTGCCGCTGCAGTCCTGTTGGAGGTGTGGGAGAGAATTACCTGGATAAAAAATAAAACACACTCAGACTCTTCCAGTTTGACCAACTCAAGGGTGAAAACACTGAGCCATGTCACATTTCATCAGAAAATGGGCCGTAATCTTGGGTTTCCAGCCACTCCACATGCTTCTTTGCACATTAAATTAGTTAGTTAAATTAATGGTGTAAAAGGGGGGTTTCCAGCTCACCTCGAGGATATTCGCTGAGGGGGGCCGCAGCATAGTTGGGATGGGGGGGGGGGGGTGATGAACGTCAGGCTCTGAGGACAAACGTTGTGCGCTATTGTTTAAACTGTCTGTTTAAACACAAAGTCACCCAAACTTAGTCAGAATTTGGACATCATTTTGCTCTCCCATCTCAACACAATCAGGGCCGCACGTTCAGACGCAAAACTACAGTAGACCGATTAAAACGACAAGTTAAAGAAGCGGTGTGGTGTGATTTATTTTAACGGTTATGTAACCGTTTGGCTTCTAAAATTGAAATGAGTGGGTAGTCACACAGGAGACTGTGGTTCCGCGTACAGCCGAGAGCCCACCTGCACAACACTTTAGCCGTGTGTAGAAAAGAACATCCAGGTTGATTTCAGCAGCCTCACCTCGACCTGCAGATACGCATTCAAACATTACCACGAGGGCGATGAGCTGCAGCGGAGGTGTGGGTGTGTGTGTGTGTGTGTGTGTGTGTGTGTGTGTGTGTGCGTCTGAAACAGAAGCTCATTCTTCAGGAAGCATCGAGCGAACACACGTGATAATGATGAGATCAAAGGTTGGTGAGAGGCGACGTCGGCTAGCAGGGAACGTTCTCGCTAACGTTCCCGACAGGTTCTGTTCATGTTTCAAAGGAAATATTTTCATCTAACGTTCGAAGAACATTATAACGGAGGTGAGTACTTCAAGTAATGTTGCTGTATTGATAAATGGTAACAAGATGTTAGCAAAACATTTTAGACACAAGGTTCTGGAGGTGGTTTTGGGAAAGGGAGAGGGTGAGGGTGAAGCTGAGGGGGAGGGGGAAGGATATTGTCAGAGAAACATTTAAAAATACTTTCCAATCTTCATCAAGGCCTCTGAGTGTGTCATGTTATGTTAATCATCTGTACAATGTTATATGACGATAAAGGAGCAGTCTTGAAGCACATTAACGTCTTTCTGTCATTCATAAACAAGGAAGAACATTTGGTTCTAAGGATAGAGGTTAGTATTTAAACGCTACAATGTTCAGCTGAAATAAAATGAAACCAGTAGTTCTCTGAGCTCCCCAATAAAAACAACAACTGAAATAAGGGACCGATGTTCGCTGCATTTTCCAGTCACATGAAACCAAACGCCTCCTTTCATGTGAATGTACAGAGAGCACAAAGCTGAGAGCTTTAACAACCTGAGAAACTAAATTAATCTCATTAATATGTGAACCAAATCAGCTGCACAGAGGAACCGTGTCATTATATGACTCAGCCACTTGAGTATCATATAGTAACACAGTAATAGTATAGTAATTACTAATCATTTCATCTTTAGTGCTATTTTTCTCTGAATCTACTTCATGTCGTATCTGCTGACGCACACACATGCACGTACATACATGCATTTGCTCTGTCTCTATGTTTTTTTTTTGTTTTTTTTTAATTCAAAACTGTTCAAACTCCATAACATGTTTTCAATAAATGAATGTTGCCCAACATTTGCACAGGCTCGTTGTCCAGTTCCAATAAGAAGTGAATTCTCAGTGATCCTCGTGACCAGTGGCGAGTCAGGGAACTTTAATCTTGAAATTGATTTGCAATGTCATAATACGTCACTGTTTAAATATTTAAATTTAATGTTATACCAGAAGATTTTAAGTTTTTATCCAGCCCTTAAGAATTCGATTCGGATGTGTTCTGGGGACATTAAAAACTGTCAGCTGTAAAATATATTCAGAAAAAAATTGTAGGCTGGGACAGATTTAACAGTGAGCAACCTGGCTGAGTGAAATATCAAAATAAAATGCTATAATACACGAGGTTCTCATCATCTGCTCTCTTTGTGCTGCAGCCCTGACTGAAGCCGAGCGAGGTTTCAACCCCAGAACAAAAAGAACACAAGAACAAAAAGTCAAGGAAAACCAAACAACCCAAACTGCAACTCACCTTCTGGAGATCACGGCTCACAATGAAATGCTGTTGGGACACCTGGACGCATGGAAGATGATTTAGTGTGGAAGGAAAATGGAGGGCAACACAACAAATGGCACACAAGTGTAACTTGAGGGCGGGGCCTGGTAATCACAGGTGACTAAAGGAAGTGATGTCACACAAGACCAGAGTAAAAAAAAAATGGTTATTTGGTCTCTGGAGGTCTGAGACTGGTACCATGAGCCAGAGGATGCTAAAGCTAATGCGGACAATAATGCTGGTTATATAATGCACACAACCTCCTTTGCACACATATATACAGTATATAATTCATTTAAAGTTATAACCACTGCCCTCTACTGGTTGAAACCCAGCTACTGCGGTTTCCTTCTGCTATTGGTCACACATGTGGGGGGCCATCCTGAATCCACGTGATGTTTTGACAAACATGCAGGGGACGCTGATGTTTCCAACAGACTCCCTCCACTGATACAGGAGAGTCTGCAGCAGTCGCTCATGGCCGCTCATGCCTGTTAGCTCTGGCTGCCAGCTGGCTCTTCCTGATTCTCGGAGCGTCGGCCGCTCTTCCGTGCAGCCCGGCTGTTGGTGGTTCCCCTCCCTCCCGTGCAGGGGGAAGGAAGCGGTGATTGTTCCGCCGCATTTTTAAAGTCTGCTCTGAGGGAACCAGCAGGCTGAGATGGGTGAAGCAACCGTAGCTGCAGCCGCGGCTGGTACAAAATCTGAAAATCAAAGATGGTCTTGAACTACAACAGAGAGCATTAATATCGGAATATCAAAAAGACCACACAAGCACAGAGAGACGTCCACGCACAAGAGACCTCCTCTGATTTCCACACATCAAACAATCCCAAGAGCCTGCAGAGGCACTCATCTTAAGGTGGGTCCATATCTGTGTCTGCGCCTGTGTGCTGTGCCAATGCAAGTGTGTGTGTGTGTGTGTGTGTGTGTGTGTGTGTGTGTGTGTGTGTGTGCGAGCAGGAGAAGGTCGGTGCAGGTGTGCAGGATTTTCTCATATCTCTGTTCAGCCTGCGGATGTTTCTTCCTTCTGAGGCCCATAAAAATATAGGACCATCATCTTTGACGTTTCTTCGGATCCCAGCCCTCGTTGCTCGGGAATTTAATAGGACGAAGATAACAAATGTATTCATAGTTGTTTCAAGTGAGTGGTAGAAAGGAGCGATTATCCCCTAGATGGTCAGGTCAATGGGACATTGTTGCAACACCACGGGCCAAAGCGATGAATTCATACTTACAGCTCGTTTACCACCACAACGACCTGCTTTTGTTCTCAGAACTAAAGTATTCCGACAGAAGGTTGAACCTCCTGCAGTTCCCCTGCCGCGCCACTAGTTGGTGTTGTGTTTCCTGTGATGCGCCATCGTGCACACGTGGGATCCATCTTCAGCGGAGTGCGGCAGAGGTTTACCACGTTCACCTGTTGTGGTGGAGTGACATCACCAATGGCTTCTAATTAAAGATGTGTTTGTTTGTTTGTTTGTTTGTCTCCTCAGATATTCAGAGATTCGTATTTGTTGGTGTCCACGACGTTGGACGGACACGACAAATTGTGGCCATTTTTTTGTTTGGTGATCTGATCTGTGGCCTCAGGCTCCATCTGACTTTGTGTTACAATGACACCACACACACACATACAAACACGCAGATGTGCACGCACACACACACACGCGCGCGCACACACACACACACTGTATACAGCATAATCTGAAATAGCAGAAGCCATATGGAAGGTTTCTGGCCTGCATAATTGGCTTAAAAAAGAAACAGGGATTTTTGATTTGTGTGTGTGTGTGGGCGTGCGTGCGTGCGCACGCGTGCGTGCGTGCGTGCGTGATGCCTCTTCATCTCTGTGTTTTTCGTGTCTGTGCTCTGCGGCTGCAGCAGCTCTGTCAGGGGACCAAAGCAGTGACAGCAGGCTCATTTGCTGCATGATTATCGACTGGGTTGTTGCAACTTGGAGGATAAGCCGCCTACGTGCACACACACACACACACACACACACACACACATACACACAGACACACACATGCTTTGTGAGTGCAGTGCCCTCACACACAAAAAACATCCAAGCAGAGGTTTTAGTGTCTTGTGTGAAGTAAATGAGTAGAAATACTTTATACTCAATGATGATGATGATGATGATGAGGAGGAGGAGGAGGAGGAGGAGGGGGGGGGGAGGGGGAGGGTTTGTCCTGCTACAGGTTGGTCACCATCCATCTCCGTCTTTCCCAGTAAACCCAGCATCACTGGAGCCACCTCTCAGGTCACCATTGGAACTCTCCCATTCTGTCCATCCTGAATTCTACTGGACACAAACGGCCACAGGAGTCATGTCAGATTTTACAGAACCTTTCTTTTTTTTCTTTTTTTTAAGTCAGCGATGGCAACGTGTGAAGCCTTTTCTCCAGGCCAGACGTCTTTGCATCACATTTGGCCTCCTTCGAACTCCCTCTACGTTTCAGAAAATGTCAAACTTCAGCAAAAGTTCTGCAAATCCCATCAAAAAATCATGAAATCTAATCAGGGAGAAGAAAAAACGCACCGCAGAATTGAAAACGAAGCAATTCCATCTGAGAGATCTTCTGAGGAGGGCGACATTAATCTGAACTGAGTGTTTGAGCTGAAAATAATTCCTTTGATTCCTTCATTGCGCTGGGATCTTCCAGCTGTCGTTTTGGTGGATTTTATTGGCGTGAACTTCCTTAATGAGGTCCGAAAACTTTCCTCCTGTGTGGGGAATCGCTGGACTGTGATTGGACCAGGTCTCCTGGAGGGAATTCTGTGTGTTGTTCCTGCTGATGGAAGCATTCAGGCTGGAAATCAGGCAGTTCGTCAGAGTTGATGGATCCTCTTGTATTTCTCATTTGTCCATTTATCACGATCCTAATAAAGAAATGATGACTGGTAATCAATAAAAAAGGCATCTGCCACGCCCCTTTGGTAAATAAACATCACGGGTACCTGAACTCAGGTGTTTGAGCTGCAGGAGGAGAAATGACGGAAGCAAGGAAAGAACATGACCTCCAAATGAAGCTGTTTTATCTGCGATTTCCTCTGACAAACCATAAATGGCACATTATGTTTATTATTTCGAGCCCCGGTGGGGGGGGGGGGACGCAGGGATGCTGAGTGGGCTGCCTGAGAGCGCGGTGGCTAACAGTATCGTCAACATGATAATACACAACCATCTGCCTCCTGTAGGAGCGCGGGTTAAATTTGGCCTGTGTGTCCACACAGTCGTCCAGTGGCACAAAAAGGAGGACGGGGGGGACACAAAATGGGCAACACGGGCACGGACAACACAGAACTCTGCCAACTGTTACACTGAGTGCCTGGTCCAGGCACACACACTCTCCCACACACACTCCCACACACACACACAAATCCATTCTAAAAATGTCATCTGAAATCCGTTATTCATGCCTTCGTATCTGCGAAGACAGCAGAGCAGCGTGGAGTCAAACGGCGCCTGTGTAGAAAAGCCGACCCATATTATGACATTTTTAGTGTGTGTGTGGGGGGGGAGGGGGGGACTCTGCAGGCTGACAGGCCCAGAAACTGTGCATCACCGTGAAAATGATGACGCAGAAACTGCACATATTTCAAACCGAGTGCTGTCGAGGATTGTTCAGAACACTCCAGAACCCTCCTCCATCCATCCATGGGCGTGAATAGAGACAGGAGTTCATCCTGGACAGAAACCACCAAGCTGGACCCGAACCCAGAGCCTCCCCGCTGTGCCCGACCAGCACCGGTACACCGGCAGCGGCCCTGCCGAGGTTCTGCTGCGGGTTTGAAGGAAACCGCAGAACGGAGAAGTTGGTGTGTTGGTTGAGCGAAGCCTTCAGCCGGTTGCCATTGGCAGCGGCGAGGATAATTACGGACGTGCTGGAAGTATCCGCGCTACGATCAACGCCGCGGTTCAGACAGATCAAAAAATAGACCAGTGGGGTTATAAGAGAAGAATGGACAGATCAGGCAGCTGCGCCGCCTGTCACATTCAATCAGCACAGCTTTAAAATGACAAAGCCCGTCAGACCCCCCCCCCCCACACACACACACATACACCCTCCAACCCTTCTTGAACTGGCATCTGAGGCGGGTGTTGCATATTTGAGCAGGTACTGGACGCTCCATTCAGGGGTTCAGATCTGTGGACGCTTGACGCCAATCGTGCACATTTTATGCATCTGGTGACAAAAATAGTGTAAACTAAGATGGGAGCTGGTTCCAATAATCACCCTCTGCTCAGATGTGCGTCTCCTCCGATCAGGCAGATATTCAAATCCCTCCCTGATTGATCGACCGCGAGCGCGGAAGAGCCAAGATTATTCATGTGGGCTGCAAACATCTCACACTCCACAACGAGGACGTTGAGGGCCATCATTCTCACTTCCCCCCGCGTCCCCTGTGCACGGCGGGAAGGCGAACCGTGCCAAGAGCGTGCAGACGGGCATCTCCCCCTGACGGAAAGAAAATGGCTCCTGAAATCCGGAGGGCCGATCAGCCGACATCAGATTGTGAGGGCGAAAATGGGTAAATAAAGCACAGCGACAAGTGGAACCTGAGGATCATAAATGCATCACGAGGAAAGGAAACACTCAAATGTGTTCCTCACTTGTGCCCGTGTGAAAGGGTTTTTGTGAGGGTGTGTTTATGTATTTCCGTCAGCAAGATTAAGGAAAAGCATCCACGGTTGTTAAACAAAGAGGCTGCTGGCAGCTCCACGCAGCGCTGCCGCAAGATGCCTTCGTGTATTTGAGGCTACAAATTTGCTCCCTGGAGCTGTTGAGCAGTACGGGGAATCTCTTCTGGATCCTCCCAAACTGTTCCGTCAGGATTTAGCTGCGACGCAGCGCTTCACGCAGCACCGTTCCAACATCCATGAAATTACCTGATTAATATTCCCACTTCCATGGAAACACCAAAATGCTGCTCAGGTGTGTGTAAGTTTCTCTTGGGTGACTTTCTGTCCTTCTATAATCTTCTTTATCCTGTGCATCATCAGGAGCCCCCCCCCCCCCCAATCAGGAGCCTGGTCCTGCTCGAGGTTTCTGCCTGTTAAAGGTTGCTTTATCTACCACTCTTGCTTGATTGGGTTCTCTTTCCTCCTGAATTCTGATGTCCCTGGACCTTATTTCACATGACCGCGGAGGACACCGTGGTCACCCTGCCGGCCCGCCGCCACCCAACGCTGAATTGGACCAGACGCAGCGTTTTCTTTGTGTCGGCAGATCAGTTATTTGATTTGGCGCTCGACTTTATCAGACTGCCTTTAAAAAGAGCCGTGGAGCTAATTATACCCCACCGCACAAGAGATAATCACAGACCTGCCGTCTCCAGGTTGATGCCTGTTTCAAAGACGCGCAATCAGGAGCGTGTTTACCGACGTGCTGACCTTCTGTCGCATCAATTACTGCGAATCAGGATCAAAAGGCCTCTGATACGCCGCGCCAGCCCGTCAGAACCTCGGCAGAACACTAATTGAGTCCAAAAATGAGGAGTGTGAGCAGGTTCCCCCCTCAGGGGTAAACACTCCAAGTCTACATCCCACACAGACTCATTCACATGTAATTGATTTTTTTTTTTCTTTCGTACTTTATGTTCGCTGCCAAATGAAAACTTGGGCAAACGGTTTGGAGGCTAATATCAAACGAAGGAAAACATCACCTGCAGATGTGTGCGAGTGCTTTTAAGTTTCGCAACCATTAAGATTGGTTTTATTTTGGAGGCTCCGCGACTTCGCATCAACAAGCGTTCTCCACACTTCCTGGATGTATTTGCATTTATTACTGACAGCAGGGACGCGACCAACCAAAAGCTTCTGATGGAACAACAACGAGCGTGACAAGAATGACAAAAATAAATAAAATAAAAAAAACAACCATAAAAACCCCAGAGACACACTTTCAGCACGGAACCAGCTGGACCGGTTCATGTGGGGATGAACTTTCCGTCACGAATCCGTCCCCTCTGACGCAGCAGAGTCACCACTTCAACACGAACTATTTAAACACAGTAGAACGATTCGGACGCGATTGGGTCGAGTTTACACCTCACCACCGTTAACAAACATACTAATCTGTGCACAAACATACATTCCAACCGTTCGTGAAATAAACAAAAGAAACAACGCTGGTATGTTTTTAAAAAGCTAGCATGGTGCGATGGCTGATTTAGCTCCAACATTATGATCGTCTCCTCATTTCCATCTCTCTTATTTATTAGTCTCCAGATACTTTTAAAAATATAAATAAGGCAGGTAAACAACAATAAATAACCACACAAAAATGTCATCTTCCCCTAGCGGCGCTCCGGGAGACGCCGTTTCAGGACTGAATGCATCGAGGTTTTTTGGGGAACTCAGTGCGGCATCACAAGTCAACTGAGGTTTCCTGCTCCTTAAACGTGACGCGATCAGCGGACGGCTTTCGCCTCGGATGAATTCAGCTCTGAAAGGAAGTCAAAGCAAAAAAACCTGAGTGGGCAGTGCAAACAAGGCCGAATATTCCCTTATGAAATTTCACATGGTGTCAACCAAATTATGATGCGTGCAATGAGGAGGGATGCAAATAGCAGCTCTGGAGAGGTCAGCCCAGCGTTACCCGTCGCCTGTAAACAAACCGAGCGGGGGATGATAAGTTCACTTTGCAGCTTTGGTTCCTGATCCGGATCCTTACTGGTGGCTGTTTACCCTACCGGGAAGTTAATTGCATTCGCCAGGTGTAAAATTATTCCAGCATTAGCCGCTGGAATAAAAATCAGCGGTGCTGCAGGTCCCGACGCCCTGGGCTCAAAGCCTCTGTGTCTGTGACAGAAACCCTGCGTGACAGCGCCGGGCTGAGGGGAGATAACGGGCTGAATGAGAGGAGAGCCGGGCCGCTACCGAGCATGCACGTGTGCAGAGGGGGGAGGGGGAGAGGCCGCCATCTCGCCGCCTCCCCTCAGCCAGGTGCTGCGCGGAGGCCGACAAGGTCGCACGCCGGCAGCCGTGGCGCTCCTGGCCCCCGTGCTCGGCGACTCTCTTCCATCACCCGTTGACATTAAAAGATTTGTTTAAAGCCTACAGGGAAATAAAGAGCTTTGCCACAATTTAGTCCAGCCCTGACGAAAATCAACATATCCGCCGGCGGCGGCGGCGGCGGCGGCGATGCAGTTCGCTCGCTCAGGGACGTAAAACAGGGAAAGATTTGTCACTCCTTAAACTGTGACGCGTTTAGTTTCTGGGGTTTTGTTCAGTTCGTGGCATTCTGAGTGGGCGTAAATGTCACACTAAGAGATTGTGTCCTACTGTTGAATAACAAGAGCAGGGCTCCAGCGGCGCCGCCCGGCCAGAAGGATCGCTGATTCAGAGATTAACACGTTACGGATGAGACGGGGAGGTTCAAGGACTGGGTATCAATATAAAAAACATGGCTGATGCATGGGCTAATGTGCTCCTGTTTTAGAGTTTGGGAACGGCTGCGTGTAATATTTGGTCTGCAATTGTTCTAATCCCATTTTCTCTTTGGAACCCTAACAATGAACATTGACACTGTCATTTAGCAAAGCACCAGTAAGTTTCACAGTTCAATACCCAGCCCTTAAGAGGATTTGAAGGGCTTCATTCCAAAACAAGATATCTGTGTTTTTCTCCATTTTTTGGGGGGAGGGAACACACACGCACACACGCACACACGCACACACGCACACACACACACACACACACACACACACAGCTGTCATTGCTTGATCTAAATCTTCCGCTCAATCTCATTTTTCTGATGAGTTTGTGATTTTGTTAGCATTGGGGTTCAGAAGCACCGCTCGCTTTGATGCCATCGCCACGTTTTGTTGGTCTTCAACTGCCAGATGTCTCATTTTTGGAATGAAATTCTTCAATGCAGCTTCTGTCGTGTTCGAAAACATACGGTTACACATCAACTGAGTCTTGTTCACTGTGTGTTATATGCCTAAAATATCAAAAGTTGCAGCGCCACTGAACGCACGTTAAATCCTTTTCCATGCTTCTCGTACATCTGCTGGTCCAGATGTGGGCCGGTGGTCACAGGACCAGCAGGAGCCCGTTCTTTAACGTGTCTGAGGAGCAGAAAGGGTCGTGACGTTGGCGTCCATCAATCTGTCCACATTTCGAAGAACGCCGGGATGTTTGGCAACGTGAGGAAATATTCACACCACTGGAAATGTCAGTCAGTCCCATAGTTCCTCTCCAGCAAATCACAGACAAATGCAAATATGCGGAAATAAAATGAAAACAAAACAACCTGATTTTACCAAAAATAAACAATCTCCAACAATGCCTCCTTGTTTCTTTGTTCAGCTGCGATGGCCTGTAATGTGCACAGGCTGAGAAGCAGAGTGCACTGCTCTAGCGGGCATTTAGGTCTGTGTGTGCTTGTGTGTTTGCATGTGTGTGTGTGTGTGTTTGAGGTTGAGTCTGCACTTGTGTGTCTGTAGGCGTAAGCACATCTACACTGTCAGCATGACACAGTGTGGGAGTTCTGACAGACGAGTGCCTTTCCACTCTCACAGTCTGACGTGCGTGCATGTGTGTGCGCGCGTGTGTGTGCGCGCGTGTGTGTGCGCGCGCGTGTGTGTGTGTGTTTTCAAACAAACTGTTAGCAAGAGGTTGTTCAGGATTACAACAACTGTGATTACAACCACGTATGTTTGATGATTCGGGAGACAAGAAGCAGCAGGTTGTATGCGAACTCGCTGAAGTCCGCCAACATGGCCGCCTGTGCTTGAGACCAGGTCGATGGTCCGCACCCGCCCCCCCCCCCCTCAACTGTCTCTCTGCGTCAGGGCGAGAAGCTCAGAGGTGTGCAGGGAATGTTGGAGGAAGACGTTTTTACGACTGTAGCTATGCAGGGACAGGGGGCCCCGGGGCGGCTGGCCTAACCGACCAGGGAATATGGAGGACGAGGAGGAGGAGGAGGAGGCCGGGGAAGGGGTGACGGGTGGGGGGGAGGCCTGGGCGGATGATGAGACGCTCGGCGAGGGGCTCCCTCGACTTGCGAGGCTGTGGAGACTCGAGGACGAGCCGGTACCGACGGCGCGAGGGATATGGCTGGGGGGGTGGTGTTCACCCGCTGCTCTCCTTACCCCACCTGACAAACTCTTTCCGCCTCCCCCTGCTTGAGTTAAGGACTCCGAGGACGATGACACCCCCTCAGGCTGCCGGGGGGAGAGGGATGGAGTTGCGGCGTGATTAGCAGCACTTGAAGTGGCCGGGCATTGATTTGACATTTGAAGCTGGGCTGAAGTTGCAGATGAGGCTTGAGCGGGAGAGGGCTGGTTGGAGGGGGGGGGTGCCAGATTGGTAGCAGGGAAGTGAGCAGCAGACTGTGCCAAGGCCCCCTGGCAGCGCCGCTCCTCTCTGGCAGCGTGTCGTTCGGAGGCAGGAGGGCGTCCGTGCAGAGGCAGATAGTGGTGGGGGGGCTGCTGGTTAGAGAGGTCCCCTCCGAGTGCTGCTCCCACGCCCCGCGCCCCCCTTCGGTCCCTTGGAGCCAGGCTGCTGCTGCTGCCTGGTCCTGACGACCTGCCTGGATGATTGGTCTGAAAAAGAAACACAAAGAAAACGGGGGGGGTGGGGGGGGGGGGGACAGAGAGAGGTTAACCAGCATTCATCACTTATCATTAGAGTGTGTGAGACAGACACGAAAACATCAAGACAAATGGAGCAGGAGCCAGAACCAGCGCCGCTGTTTGTTCACCATGGATTGTTAATAGGGTGACATTTGGAAAACCAACTCTCTGAGCTCCTGCAGCTTGTTCTAATTGTTTCTAAACCAACCGGAACCCTGCTCACTAAAGAAAACACACACACACGCACACACTCACACACATCCATGCACGCACTTACCCACAGACAAGTTAACATGGGCATGTATGGATATGTGCTCATGCACAAATCCCCACTCACCAAGCAGTATGATCTTAATGACACTCTCTCTCAATGACACAAGCACACACACATGCACACACACATGCACACACGCACACAATAGGGAAGATGGCACATAAAGCTAGATGGCAGAAACTGGAGCCACCTGTTCTCTTTCACACTCCAGTGCACCTCCTTATGCAACCTATTTCATGACTGTCCCCAGTCTCCCTTGCTCTGCGCCCCACACACACACACACAAACACAAACACACACAATAGCGCACCGGAACCAACAGCTCGATATTCGTTAAAGCGCCAAAATCTCTTCCGACACAGAACCTCGTGGGAAAGTAACCCACCAGAATAAGCCCAGGCGACGCGTGCATTTCCTCGTCCACATACACGACGTGTGCGTTTCTCTTGTGTTTCCATTCGCGTGAGCGTGAATCGTATCTCGTGTGTTTGCACTCGCAAATTAACGTTGAGGGTAATTATGGCGGCGCAGCTGTAACAGGAAGTTGGGTGTGAGCTGCAGAAATGTAATTAGGCAGAACACCGCTAACCGAGTAAGTACAGTAGAACAGTGGTGATGCTAATTCCAAAACACTTTCTGCTCATGATCTAATACTGTCACCTGGAATTAAATTACAGGCGGTAAGAGATAAAGTAAACGGGGAGATCACAGACACTTGAATTTAAAAGGACGGTTATTAAAGAACCGTAAGCTGTGATGTATGATAAGGCCCAATTCTCTCGAGGCTCAAGCACATGAACACACACACGCATGCGTGCACTCAAAGTCCTCAAACGTCCTTCCAATGGGGATCAATATGGTACCGTACTAGTTTGAATTTCCTGCTTCTAAAGGCCAACAAAGACAGGCAGGGTGCTTATTTTCCTTGCCTGGTCACCATGTACCACTGTCCTATTTCCAATGTCGACACGCGTCGACGCCCCGGAAAATCAACCGTTTTACCTCCCTCACTCGCTGAATTGGCCCTGATGCTATTGAGTGGTGTCCTTTATCTGCCTCCACGACGGAGCGTGTGGTACCGGGAGATGGTGTGTGTCGCTCCTTTCACTGTCACCTCCGCAGTTCAATACTAGCGTTGGGTTTTTGCTGCTACGTTGGCTTTACCAAACACATTAATCGGACCGACGCGTGATCGGGAGAAAGGAACTTTGTACAAAATGGGAAGACACGAGACCCAGACGTTTTGCGTGAAATATATCCTCCCAACATATGAAAGGATTCTATGAGGATTTGGCAGTGAAAGTGTCCTAATCTGGTGAGCAGGATTAAATATGTTCTATAGATCTGATGAGTCTTGCGGGCCCTGGCAGTAAACGTAACGGTGATCATGTAAAATCATGGAACAATCGCAGGTCATTCATTCAGAAACTGTTATTACCAAAGATTAATAGATCTGCCAATAACATCTGTCTGATTGTAATATTTCCTCATCGACAGTAACAATAATCTGTAGCATCGTGGTCCCAGGCCGAGTTTGTCTTTTTTCTCAAAAAAAAAAAAAAGGAATTACAGCCAAACAATCCGCACCTCCAGTCCTTTTATGTTCAACAGGGAAAAAAACCACAAATAGGCACCACACCAAAACATCAAACAGTGTGTGGCTGTCTATACAGCTTACTTAAGGAGCTCAGGGCTCGTGTCTGTGCTCTCTAATGGGCTCTAATGGCTGGATAAACGCTACAAGGCTCCACGCAGATTTCTTGATCTAATTAGGCTACTAAGAATTTCTATTAAAGCCAAAATTTGCACATGGGGTGTTGTGAGAACGCATGAGGGAATCGGCAGTGAGTTGAAAACCCACTATCAGCGTGAAGGTTTACGCGGGACAGCTTGATTAGGGCTAAATAGCGGATTTAAATAAAAAACAATCAGTGATGGAGTTCCAACCTCAGAAGATTGAGAGAACAACAGGCAAAGGTAAATCACTTGGATACAAATGAGCAGACCGAGGCCCGGGGTGACCATCAAGACGAGTGTACAGGCCACAAAAGTTCTGTGTCAGGGGGACAAAACCTGAGCCTGGGAAAGAAAACAGGAACCGCGGCTCAAGCGTGACCTGAGATGAAAACGATAAAAAAGGCAGCAGTGAAACTTTCAGGATGGTGCAGAGAGAAGAGAGCGGTAATGATTTACAAACTCAGGTGTCCTTTGTCAAGAACACGCTATGCGGCAGGCTGTCTCCTCGCCAGCAACAGAACGGCCTTTGTGTGTGTGTGTGTGTGTGTGTGTGTGTGTGTGTACTGTGTGTCCCAACACTCTGGAGGTGCACATAGTCCTATAAATACACACATGCAGAGGTACATGCAAAAGCAGCTAATCAGAGCGAATGGAGGGTATCTTTCTCCTGTTTTATTGGGCTGTGTAGAACAAAGGCAATGTTCTAATGGTCTTGCATACACATCAGCTTCCTGTGACACATGAACACCTTAAAACACCATCCTTTAATGCTGCTGGCTGGTTTGTCTTGTTATTATACAAGAAAAAAGGTGATAAGAGATGAAGGTTCAAGAGAACCTCTAATGCATCCTACCAGCATCCGCCTGTCTGCTAAACAGAATCGGGCAAAAAAAAAAAAAAAAACTTTCCTTCGCACTCACATTAGGAAGGTAAAAGTTTGCAGAGAGGAAGTTCTTACACACCAACACACTCAGTGAACAAAGCAATTATTTGGTTTGTTGAAAGTGTGAACAGCCGGAGCGTTCAGACACAAAAACAGTGCAGAACACCCACACAGACGGTGCTCTAAATCCTGTTTAGACCAGAACCAAATACATTTCCATTCATGTCCTGTGAGCCCAACAGGTCCCACTTCAGAACGCTCACCTGTCAGCCTCAACATCATTTATACAAGCGTGAAACAAGTTAAAAGAAGGCTGAGAAAGTGGCACATTCCCCACACAAAGGCCAGAGCCAGACTGTAAAATAAAGCTTACATTTGATCTCAGGCCTAAAATCTATACTGCTGATGGTGTGGTGCTTTTAAAGACAAACCGTATTTTCAGCTTATGTGGGCCGCGTGTTTTAAAAATATATAGTCAGTGGATAAAGAAAACCCTGTTCCTCACAATCTACACTAACGGTAAACACACCGATAGGAGACTGCCGGGAAACAAGAGAAAATCTGATTTTATTTCAGATTTTTGCTGCTTCTAACTCCCAGTGTCTGTATATAAAAGCTAACACGATGATTTTAGGGAAGCAGGGAAAAATATCCTCAGCCGTGAAGCTGACTAATGATTAGCGCCGCGGTACGTTTGTGGAGGAGGGAGACAAATGGACTGATTGTTATGCCCAGAAAGTCAGATCCAGTATTCACAGAGGAAATGTGAAAAACTCTGGCTCATAAGTCTGAAACAAACAACCCATCGCATGGTGAAACTGCAGATTGAGCCTGTTGGCCGTAGCATTCCTCTAGTTTATTGGACTGGTTGGTACAGAACCCAGTAAGTCTCTGGTAATAGAACCCCATCAGAAGTGATCCAGAACATTATCCAGTTTATAAGGCGAGCACAGAATCAGCAGTGGATCGGAGAATCTCCCAAAGTCTTGCCACCAATCCCGTCTTTTCTTCCCAATTTGTCTTGTATAAGTATAGAGGGAGGCTGAAAAGGTCCTTGTTGAACAATATACAGCCTTCCAGCAGATCCGTGACTCTCAAATGTGAAGGTTTCAATGTGCAATAAATAAAAATGTCTGAAAATAAGAACCAGAGCTAAAATATACCAGTCCAGGTACAACCACAAACACAAGCTCCCACACGTTTAAACACTCGATGCCTCTCATGCTCCAGATCTCCCAACAGCCATTAGGAAAAAATATATGTTGCCGCGCGCAAACGGACATTATTTTCCCTTTTGAATTAGAATGAAAAAAAAAAAGATCCAAAGAATTTCACAGATTGTGAAACAGCACTTTTTGCTGAGAACCTGGGGCGAGGAGAGCAGGGCTGGTGTGGCAAACAGGGCACAATCAAAATGCAAATGAGTTCACAATGTCATCCCGTGACTTTTACCACCTATTTTAGCAGCAACTTACATCCTTTGTCTGCTCGTTTCTCCCTTTAAGACTAGCAGAGACATTGATGGAAACACTATCAAGCAGGAGAACAATGATGAATGAAGCAGCCTCTGGTCAGAAGATCCGATAGAAGTGCACCAAAAAATAGCATATGACATCTTTTTTTTTTTTTTGTATTATTGACTCACAGTCAAACTCATGTCACCTAGCAACAGTGAATGACTGTGAGCAGAAAGGGCATCGCAGCCGCCTTTGATTTGGAGGCATCTAATATGATCAGTATCTAACCGGTGCGCTGCTTTGGATGAGAGTCCATGTCGATGACGACTGTTCAGCCACAGGACCTGCAGTCAGAACGCAGACTGGCAGGCATTGATGCTGGTGGCACACCGCTAATGAGGCCTAATGAGGGTTCCTGAGCAGTTCTGATGGACACGGGAGCTAAGAAGTAGGGATGAAGAAAAAGAGAAGTGATGGCGAGCAGAGGCGTGACTGGGATCAATCTAAAGGTGCATGTTTTTCAGGTGGAGGGAACAGAGAGGATCACGGAGAGCAACAATCGATGATAGTAAACTGGATCTACTGTGATGCTAAAGAAGGATGTGACAATTCAGGGGGAAATAGTGTGTCAAGAACATCATTAGCAAAGCAGCGGCCTTATTTTCCTGTGAGAAAAGACTTAAAGGCGTCCATTTTGTTCATTTTTATGAGCGTGAATGTGCAGCCGGTGGTAAATGGCAGTTTCCGTCACCCCATAAAATGTATTTATTCACTCCACAATTAAAACTTTGACTTCAAACATCCACATGAAGGAGACCAAAACAAAAGATTTCCCTCTCCCTCGGAAAGTGCTGGGAAAACAATTAAATCGCCGATTAATTTAAACCGAGAAGCTGCAGAAGTCCAATGAAACTGGCACTAGTTTCTTTGTAATTGCAAGGGACGAGCTCGGGCTTCTCAAGGTTGCCGTGGCAGCAAGCTGTAATCTTGTTTCTTATCCAAGCAAATGGAGTCGGGGTGAATTGGAGCCTCTGTAGGTGTTAATCATTTGTCTGTGGAAGGAAGCCTGTGATCAGTCAAGGATTAACCTACCTGTATCCTAATGCATGCTGGGAGACCGTCCAACTCCCTGCAACTCAGAACAAATGTAGAGTTGTGGGAACAAAGAGAAGATTTTATCAGTTCTGATGCAGACAAAATCTCCACAGGCACTTTTTTTTTTTTTTATAAATCTATTCTTGCACGGCAGTCCAGCTAAGGCTGGATTGATTGCTTCACGGGGCTGCTTCCCCAGGTGTCAATGTGGCCCCCACTGGTGCTGTGTAATAACTGCAAACACTGTGCTATATACATTGCATTACTCCCAACTAAGCATATCCCAGGTGGCTGTCGCCGCTGTTCCCGACGCACGTACAGCCATCCGTCTGTGTTTCCCCATCGGCACAGCCGTCCCAACAGGAAGTCCATTATCCTTTTCCTGAATGATGACCTATGTTCTATTAAAACATTATCACACATGTGCACATTTACTTATCCAGAAAATCACAATTCTGTTTAAAGGTCGACACGTTTATCACTGTACCCCCCCCCCCCCCACACACACACACACACACACACACACGCAGCAGCTGGTGAGTCTCCCTTTTCTGTGCAAGAGCTGCACTGATCCAAGTATCTGAAGGAACTGGCCGCTGGAGAAAACCCACATTGGAAGTGAAGCGAGAGGCATCAGCAGATTCACCATTAGACGTCCTTGAGGCCTGATAATAATGATGCAGCTGCCACCTGTAAGATCACAGTAAGAACCCGCTGAGAGCCCTGAAACATCTACACTTCAGTAAAGATGACAGGGGGAGCTCTACTGTGACACCCCCCCACCCCCCAGCAACGTTATTGATGTGGGTCGCTCTGATGGACCTAGATATTACCTCTGCACCAAAAAAGTTCAAAGCGAGAAAATATAATGATTTAATTTGGTAATGTTAGAGTTAATTCCTCCCCGGTTCTTCATGTACCTGCGCCGCCGCTGCTTTATTAGCTGCCTTATGAAGCCGGCGTGACGCTGCTCGGGTCACAGCCGGCGACTTTCACCGTCTGTTTTTAGTGAAGACTCCAGAGAGCAAATTTAACCAGGTTTGGTTATAGACTGTTTGAAGAACACAACATAAAATGAATAAGAAAAAAGTCCTGCTGGGTTTGATGGCTTTCTCCTGAGACAAATGGCAAGTTCAATTATCTTAGTTTGATCCTCAACTGAAAGTAATGCGTCTGTATTTGAATATTCTCCATTGCTTCAACTGTTATTCCTCTTGAGATAACACAATTCAGCAACGCCCAGGACTCCCTCAATTTTCATAACTTCCCTGAGTTTTCCTTTTTATTATATCAGTTATAAAAGTGATTTTTTTTAACACAGTAGGCCGAAACAAAGTCTGTCTCTGGATGCTTCCTCCTGTTTGCAGGTTAAATGTGAAATAATATGATTCAAGTTGGACCGTGAAGCCAGAACAACGCGTATATCACCTGCATCCCTGCGATGATGCCACGGGAGTGTCAGAATCCCCGATTTTACCATTTCAGACAGCACCGCAGGCTTCAGCGATGTGGAGGGTGTGAGGGAACAGCAGGGCTGGAGTCTCGAGTGTTGTTTCACACCAGCAGCTGGAGAGGAACGGCGTGATAAGCACAGCGACGCCTTCGCAGTCGTGCGTGTTTCCAGCCGCGGCTGCTCTCCGCTCCGCTGCCATGTGTATTAACATGGATGAACTCATTAAGCTAATTCACGATTACCAAACGCTCCCGTTCCAGTCGTCCCAAAGCGTTTGTGGTTGCAATCGCCAGTGAGTGGCCAGTGTTTGTTCAGAGGCTGCCCGACCAGGAAGGGCATGCTAACGGACTAAATACGTTACATGGCTCCACCGGTTCCTCTTTAAGTTCAAGGAGGAGCTGCACAGGCCCTCGGGGCTGCATAACTCGAACCATAACGCAAATGTGCACGTACGCACGCTGACTTGTCCGTGACTCCTCAAATCGTCCCAGACAGATGGTCTGTAGCTGAGTGTGGTATAAGATTACAGATACCGACAGAACACACATCCACGCTAAATGCTGAGAGGGAGTCAGTCATTTTCAGCAGATTTCTCGGAATGTTTTTAGAGTCTCTTATTACGCAGGTGCCTGTGATCAAATAAAAGACCTCCGTACCGCTCTACCGCCTGTGCTCCGTCCTAGAACAAGCTACAGGATCGACTGGAGAAGAGCGATTCTAGGCGAGTCTTGGAATAAATCCAGCGTGCAAGCATTTTTCTAAATGAGACACATTTTCCGAATGAGGTTGGACGCGGAAAATGAGTTTGTGGAAGTTATTTGGTACTAATTATGTTTTAATGAACTATTTTTGTTCTGAATAATTGAATCTTTTCCCTTATAAAAGTCATGGAGATCATTAGCCTACATTCTACATTGGTCTCGTCATTGTTTCTGCACCGCGTCCCATTTTTGGGGCCCGTTATCGCCAGATACAAGAAAACGCGTCATCCTTAAATGCTGCTCTCCCTTCCGTAGCATCTGGATGGCCACGTACCAACAATCCTCTCTGGGAAGATTATCTGCAAAGGACCTCTGCACAAGGGCCGCAAGTAATCTGAGCAAAACATAAGACGAGGCCTTCTCCGACACTTAAAGAAGACACAAATATGGTCTATTCACCTCAATGTGAAACAGGAAGGTTAGAGATTTAAAGATCTTTTGTTTTTAAGCCCAGAACTGGATTTAAAGTGAGGATGAGCAGAATGGAGACAATGTCCTTCATGGTGGACCGTGGATGGATGCTCCACGGTCACCGCTGATATGCATACTGCAGCGGGAGCATGCATTGTTGATGTGGGCACGTGTGACGCTGTATGAGGCCGGCCTGTTATCGGCAAACGCAGGTGCACGCGCTGCAAAGTGTCATGTTTCATATCTGTGAGTGCCTGAAAATGCGGTAAATTATCCGTCTGTCCGTCTGTTCTTTATGAGGCACAAGGTAAAGCAGCGGTAACAAAGAGCACCGGAGGAGGGAGGACGACGCAAAAGGAGAGAAAAGGAATGAAAGAGGACAGATTTCTCCGTACGTACCCGATTTAATGTGAGAAATGGAATCAAAGACGCAAACACTTGTGATTAATGATCTGCACTGAAATGAGAGATGGGGACTATAGACACTGATTTACATACATATGTAACACAGTGGAGCTTAGAGCTTTAATAATCACCCTTAATTTGCTAAGACAAGAGCCTGAATGGGAGAGAAAATGCACAGTTGATGTATGTACGCACGTCCAGGTTGCCTCTCAGTTTATGGCCGTGCAGGTTTTGGTTGTATTTCCCTAAAACAAATCACGCCCAGATTTGATTCAGTCAGAAAGTTAGCATGTGAAGACAAAAACAGCCCCGAGCACAGAAAGACAATTTCCCCAACTCAAGCAGAGAAAAATGCATCTCATAATTTATGTTCTAATGAAAGGCTGACATGGTTTGCCTGGCAACCTGAACATGACAAAAAGACTCCAGGCGGTCAGTGAATCCTCCGAAAATAAAAAATTGAATAAAAATGCCTTGTGTAATAGCTTTGAAAACAGACAGAAAAGCCACGTGCACGTGTCCCTGTCTTTGTGCAAGATAGGAGTAAAATCTACGATCTACTAAGATCGTTCCATTAAATATTATAAGAGGGGTCAAATTCAAATGTACATAAACTAGAATGGAGCAGAGGCCACTTCTGTTTTTGCCGCTTGATCTTGAACCGCCCACACACGAGCACACATCTGGCTGTGCACCGAGCATCGTTCCAAACGGACGCATCGCCAGGGGCGTGCGTGCGCGTTTCTGTGGGCCGGTTTCTGCTGCTCGGAGGGGGTCTGCGAGAGCGACCCCGACTGTTTCAGAATTTTCTGTCGTCGCTGAATATTCATCCGCAATATTTGCTCGTGAAATATTCTGGCTCTGTGTGTGCATGTGTCTATTTTGTCTGTAGGCCATCCGGAATGGGAAGATTCCAAAAGAATAACTCATCAATATTCATGTGATTTCGTGCTTTCATTAATGTTGCAGGAAATTGTTTCAGATCAACTATCTGTGTGTGTGGGGGGGGGGGGGGCAGTGGTAGACATGGAGAGAACAAAGTGATGATTAGAACTGCTAGAAATGACCTTATGTCTCAGGCAGATGAAAAGGAAAGTAGAAAAAAGGGAAAGATCATACAGATGAGGGGAGAGGGTGAGGAGAAAAAGAGGAGGAGGTCAAAGAGAGAGAACAGAGTGGGAAGGTAGGACGAGGGGGGGGGCAGTTCTGAAGGTATCTGTCCTACTTTGGTCTGACTAATGAAGCCAAAGTGTCCTAAATCTGTCCTGAATCACCGGAGGCTCACTCAGACCACCCTGTGCTCCGTGTGTGTGGATCTGTCTCGCCTCCGCTCCGGCCTGACACATCCTGGTCGGTGTCTGAGGGAGGGTTATGCCGCACGTCTGCTTGATGTTACGTGTTCTCTACTGTACACTGAAGCTGCGTGTGTGTGAGATGTGTTCTTAAAGAACCGCAGCCACTTCCAGTAATCCGACAGGAGCGACAACAAATGCACGTGCGGTGAGAGCATATCGATGATATGGGAGGCGTGGGCGACGGAAATAGCAGGAAAGCTTAGTGTCCATGGGGAGAAAAGGACAAAAACACCATACAAACATGTGTTCAGATCCCAAAAAAGGCTCTCCTTTGAGGAAACACGCCCACTAAATTTTTAGGTTTCAAATCTCTTATCAGCGTCCGTGCACTGGGTCGCTTTAACACGCCGTCCCCAGCGACGCGACACGTTTCCGCACGGGTGTCTTCGTGCTTCCTAATCTCCATCCTCTTGGCTCCCCACACATGATTAACCATGTTCAAAGAGGACAACGATGAGTTAATGAGAGTGGCGTAATTGGCTCTCGTGTGTTGGTTGTAGATATGCAGCGCCGAGAGATCCACGCAAACGCGCGCGTGAAACGTGATTTGAGAATCTGCGTTGGAAACTGGTGCCACTGGCCTGGATTTCAAAGTTCATACGGTGAGTAGAGATATGGTGGACACACCTGCTTCCAGCATCGGCGTGCTTCGTTACTCTTAACAAACTCTGCCGGCTGGGATGATTTGTACAAATTCCTTTTCTTTATTTTCTGATAAACATATAAAGGAACTGTTTTATCTGTTAGCTTCTTGTCTTTACTCCCCTGTCTACGCTAATGTGCACATCTCGTGGGGTTTTTCCTCAGAGTTTCATAGATGAAGCTGAAACTAATTGCTTTTTTTAATAGCTTGGAGCATGCTTTATTGTGTGTTAGTGTGTCCCCATGTGCGCACTGTTCGACTGCGTGTGCATCTGCGCATGGGCAGCTGTATAGTAATAGGTTGTTGTTATTTGTGTAGAAGCTGCTGAACGTGCTCCCATTTTGCATTTATCTACCATCAAGTGATTCAATGTTCCTCTAAAGCCACATCACAGTTTAGTTGGCTGCTTAGTGTAAAGCAAAGCAAAGCATTTGCATATTTTGTGTTTTTTATGTTTTTATTACTGAATAAAACTCCTGGGGACGTCTGTAATGCAGACAGCAACAACCCCAACAGGAGCCTATTGAAATCTGAAACCCTTTGGCATCTAGCAGCCGTTAATTATCATTCTCTGTTAAAATAGAAACACTTTATGTGGGAAAGGCACTGCCTCTTCTAGCGTCGTGCCTGACCTTGTGCAAAGTTGACAGTACTGGGATGCAGCGTTTGCCCTAGATGCTCAGCGGCAGCAGAATGGATAGATTGGTCAATACTCAGCAGCTATGAAACTGTAGGCTTGGAACATATGAATACATTTAAAAAAAATACCTGTAAGACCAAAATATTACACTATTGGAACAGAGCTGCCAGTGCTGCTTCTGCCAATGCTAACTGGCTTTAGAGTGCACACTCATATGAGCATTGTGGATATCCATACATAAATCCACCAAATAATTGCATAAATCCAACAAAGACTGGCAAAAAAGGAGAGTCCTGGAAGAGCTGAGTCAAAGCCCACATCTTAATCCAATGGAGGTGCTGAGGGGAGACTTTAAACGGATTGTAGATGCAAAAACAAATGTGCTATAGATATTGGGTGGATTGTGGATCATTGAGTCTGATAAAAATTCAAAGCTTCTGGATGCCACATCGTCTCAGTAACAGCGGATTCCAACAATAAAATGAAACTAATCTCACATATGAATGAGGGAAAAATCAAACACCTGCACCGATGAATCCGACTACAGTCTGGAGTATTAATGTGGGGGAAAACCTGCTTTAATGAAGATCGGGGCGAGGGAAACTGTGCCACCATGAAAGAGGATTTTTTTTAAAAAGGATGAATTAAACAAAAACAAGTAGCAAAAATGTATTTTTGAAAAGATTAAAAAGAAACTCTGACTGGGGTTTCTGAGCAGTGTTGAGCTCGGATTTGGGCCTCTCTTCAAAGGCTACTGGCCTTTTATCTCAGCCTGCAGACGCTCCCGATCACTCGTACGCACACAATTGTTATATTTAAAGTGCGCTATAAAAAGTGCGCAGTCCCTTTGGACGTTTTTCATGTATAAATGTTCGCAATCCAATCAGAGAAATCTAAATAGATTTTCTTTTTTAAATCCACAGCTTTAAGAAAAACAATTATTTCTTCAAGAGAAAACAGATCTGTCTGAATTCACCTAAATTATGAATGGGGATATCTATTGGATGCATGCACACTGGCAGACAGCCGGCTTCTGGAAAAGATAACAAAGTTGTCATTCCCCCCATATACACACGCTGCTAGAATCAATCAACTGAAGACAGGTGGCGGTCACGGCAAACTTGCTGAAGTTCAAACTGAGCAGCAGAACGAGGAAGAAAAGAGACTTAAGTGACTTTGAACGCGGCCTGGTTGTTGGTGCCAGACCAGTGGTAAATCTGCTGGGATTTCCAGGCACCATCATCTCCAGAGTTTGGTCCTTATAAGGGAAAATATCCAGTGAGGCAGTCGTGTGGACGGAAAGGCCTTGTTGATGTGAGAGAGCCGAGCAACCAAGGAATGCAGAACGCATCTAGGAACAACACGCAGAACCTCGAGGGAGACGGGCTACAGCAGCAGGAGACCACACCGGGGCCACTCCTGCCAGCTAGGGACTGGATAGTGAGGCAACCATTCACACAGGCTCATAAAAATGGACAATAAAGGATTGGAAAAACGAATTTGGGGTGAACAGCACGACAGAATGATCCATCCTGCCTTGTATCAACCCTTCAGGCTGCTGCTGCTGGTGTAATGGTGTGGGGACTATTTTCCTGGCACACTTGGGGCCCCTTAGTACTAAATGAGCATCATTTAAACTCTGCAGCCTACCTGAGGATTGTTGCTGCCCAACATCCCTCTCTGAACACACTGGACCCATCTTCTGATGGCTACTTCCAGCAGGATAATGCACCATCACAAAGCTCTCAAACTGGTTTCTGGGACATGACAATGAGTCCTCTGTCCTCCAATGACCTCCACATTCACCAGAGCTCAATACAATAGAGACATTTTGGGCTGCGGTGGAGATTAGAAGGCGACCTTTCACAAGCAGGGTGGACCTAATAAAGTGGACGGCGGGTGTATCTATGTATATAAATGAACAAACCTGCTGTGCAGTCAGTATAATCAATAGGTCATTACTCCTCTCCTGTCTGACTTCTGTTTCATAGATAATCAGTTCTTGTTCTATTCAAAAACTCTTGCTGAGGTAAAATATTTGACTAGCTTATGAACAACCTCTCTCCAGAATCGCGGGTCAATAGCACAAGCCCACAGCGGTGTTCGCCGTTTGATAGTACGATTCAGCAAATCTCTTCATCATCCGTGAGGCAGATCGGTGAGAAATATTTCTATCGATTTGCCGACTTGTGGAAAAGTTTTTTTTTTTGTTTTTTTTAAACCTGAAATCATATTTGTAGTTGGCTCGTTAAACTCGATGTTTCCACCGGTGAGGCGTCTCAGAGTGGACCGGCTCCCACCGAAAACCTCAACTGCCTTCTGGGGCAGGCGTTTGTGGGTTGATCGCCCTGGAGAATTCAACAGCTCTGAGCTTACAATACTCAAACTTTGGCTGCTGTTGGCGCCTGTGGCCGCTCCAGGAAGATCCCCCGCTATAGCTCTCTGCTTTTCTTTATTGCAAACGAGTTCATAAACATATGCGACAGCTGCCTTTTCTGTATCATCTTACATCTGCCCGAGCTGTTACAGAGGGTCACATAATAAAAGAATCTGCACAGAGCCATCATGGAAAGAAAACAATCCCCTTTATGGAGTGTTTCATGCTGGCTGAAAGTTTAATCTACAGAGTCCCAACAGTCTCCATCAAATGCTTGAATATTAAGTTCATCAGGACGAGATGATGTCAGCGCTGCAACATATGAACCCCTCATATGCTGATATCCTCTATCGATCTGCCAAATTTATGAAACATTATTACATTCAACATTTCTTATACTAATTTTAACTAAATGTCCTTGGTAACGATACCTTTGATACCGATTCACTAAATGGAACGATGTCAGCAGCTGGGAGATGTTCTGCTGCTTTAATCCCGCTGGAATCAGCAAAACTCAATTGTTTCATTTAATTTAGAACTCATAAAGCTAAATCTTGCTGTTGTAAAGGATTGAGGATCCCCAGTAGACTCCTGAGGAATCAAAAAGTTTCTATGAAGCTCAGGAGTGGTTGGGAAACATCGATCCTTCAGCAGGGACTGAGCGCTAATCGTGATAGGGAACGCAAACCTCTTCTGAAGGGGTGGATGCTCAACAGAAGCCCGTGTTTTTCTTTACCAATGACATCGACCCTGATCTGACCTTTTGAAAAAAAAAAAATCCAATTATCGAACAATAAAAAAATTCAAGTTAAGTTAAATGAACTTTCAGACTTATGGGGAGTTTTTTGTGATGGTGAAAGCAAGACGAATCAAACCAAAGAGAAGAGTATCATGTTATTCCCGTCATCTGTGTGGGACTAGGCCAAAATAATAATAAAAAAAGAGTAGTGGGGGCCAATCCTTACAATTGTTTGTGTGTGTGTGTGTGTGTGTGTGTGTGTGTGTGCGTGTGTGTGTGTGTGTGTGTGTGTGTGTGTGTGTGTGTGTGTGTGTGTGTGTGTGTGTGGTACACGTGTTGTGGTCCTACAGCTATATTGCATCAGTCTGGTGAGTGAGCAGTAACAGCATTACCAGCGAGCCATTCTGGGGGGGGCAAACTCCACATTTGCTGTCTGGCCCTGTTTTAGTTTCAGACTGTTAATATGAAGACGGTGCAATAATAACAGACTTGAAGTTGTGATATCAGATTCCCAACTTGTCGCAGCATTTGTTGTCCTGCCTTCTAAATCTTGAAAACCTTTTTTTTTAAACCTCATATTTTCATCATCTGCGATTTAGGTGGTTCTAAACAATGCCAGTATTGTACTTTAGTCTACTTATCTTGCACACAGTTGCGCCAGTTATAAAACGTTAATAAACCCACCCACCGAGTTTCCTCCCTCTCCCAGGAAAAGAAAAAGTACAAACGGGAGTAAGAGAGAATCACTAACAACTCCCATGTTGGGGTTTCAAAGGCCTTCATGACATCAGTTCTATAGAAGTAAGAGCACTCTTGAATTTCGTTTTTTAAGCCAGAACTAATGTCTGGTTTCATCTCTCGTCTTTGCCTCTTGCAGGTTGTGTCACCAGTCACACCTTGTGTGTCTCAGTCACTTTCCACATTTCACACTAGTTCATTCTCAGGGTTTCCAAAGCATTGATTTCTTTACATTTCACCTCAAAGCGTCGGGAACAACGAGCAGTGGAGTATCATGTTATTCCCGTCATTGGTGTGGGACTCGCTCAGGAGTACTGATTCATCGAGATGTTGGGACTGATCAGGGCGAAGAGAGGAAGAGATGCTGGGATGGCCGGAGAAGTCAAATGTGCATGGGATTTTTTTAAAAATCAACTGATACGGGACGTCTCATGGCTGACCTGTCTCTTTTTGACCTTTTCTTTTTGTTCTCTACCTGACACCAATACAGCCAGGCTCCTCGTTGGCTGTACCCTCGTTAACAGCCTTTGCCTTTCCTCCACGTGTCCCTCCATCCACCCATCAGTGCCGCTGACCTGCCCAGGTCATTAAACGCTGTGATGAAGGTGTTGTTGCTCTAATTAGACTAATTAGAGTTGTCAGTTATAACCTGGCCGTCCGCGGGGAAGATTTAATCCTACTGTGACTCTACCTGACCTTGGCCACAGAGCGTGCACGTGTCTGTGTGATACCTCTGAGCCCACCCGTGACCTCAGCGCGGTCCTATTGGACTCCTCCTGTTTTAGTTCTGTCAGATCTTCACGCTGCCGTTAATCATTCAAACCACTTTTCCCGTCATTTTGTTTAGGAACGATTAGGATTTTGTCATTTTACTCAGGCTGAATTGCAACCACACTGTTAAACTACACTCAAACGGTGTTGGTGGACTCTGATGTGGGTGTTTTAACTTTCAACAACACACCTACCTGCAAGTACACTCTAGAAATACCCACACGGACACCGAGTCGGAAAATGTGCGGTGAGACTGCACCAAATAATAGTGATACGAAAAGGCAAAGACGCTCAGTAATTTGGTGAAAGCCGGAAGTCTGACACTTAGAGCAAAAAGTTATTTAGTCGATTGTCTTAGTGCGTCACAGCCTGGTCGGATACAGAGCAAATCTCACATATGCAGCCTCTAAAGTGCAGAAACACTAAATATGACAAAGCTTTGTGGTCACCTTGTGGTAAATTATGCACAGTCAACACAAGGTCGCTGCCGCGTGACCACAGCAGCATCTCTTATTCAGAGAACATCAAACTGGTCTGGTAATTTGGCCATGTGCCAGTTAATGCTTTGCACCATTAACTGTACATAAAGATGGATGACAGGAGTGTTCCCTAAAACTGAAGGCGAAGCATCTTCATCACCTCCTGGTGGTGGGCGGAATACGGGTCATAAATCCCATCCATTGTGGTCGTCAAACAGGACAAACTGGAAAACTCAAAGTGTTTGTGTATGTTGTGATTTCACGACATTGTACTGAAAAGTGTAGAGCTGGAGAGGAAGACAATCAGGCAATTAAGAGTCATATAGTAGACACAACCGTAGTATTCTCCCCAGTAATTGTGCACTATTTAAAGTACAGTACTGTGTTGTGGAACAGTACACAAGTATTTTATTATCTTGAAATGAAACACTTCCTTCCTGCGGCTGTATAAAGATATGAGACGATCAAAGTGTCGGGCTGGGAGGACGACGGATTCACCTTAGCCTGAATTATACCTTATTCTGACTTGGGATATGGTAAACAGGGTTCTGTATCCTCTAGATGAGAATAACAGAACAACAGATGCCCACATTGTCCTTGCACGTAGATGAAAGTGTTGGCTGGCGTTCTTATGTTCAGTTGTGTTCAGACAGATCGGCCTGATGAAGAAACGTGCTCTTATTTAACATTTTAAGCTGCAACGCTTTGGACATTTATTTCTTCCAGGCTGTGAATTCAACTCTAAATGCTAAATTTCTCCAGACAAGTTCACGCTGGTCTCTCATTTTATTCTGGCTATTAGCTGACAGTTTTCCTTTAATCCTTCATGCTACATTCAATAATTATGATTAATGAAATGTTTTAAATCTTCATTCTGGCTCACTGCGGTGTGTATTTGTGAGGGAGCATTTTATGATGATTTATGTGATGTGTATGTGATTTTTACACGTAACTGCACGGGTCCGAGTGCAGGGCCACCTTCCTCCACTGTATTAATCTTTATGAAAAGACTCCTGTCAAATTGTCTGGCGTCTCTTCCTTTAATTTCTATTTATTATTTTCCATTAACCTGTCTACGTCTTCCTGCAAGCATTTAACATCTGTATCTTGCTGCATGTACCCACCCTTCTTCATGAAGCATATGTCCCTTTATCATTAAAGACCAGCTCTGGCACAGGAACGGAGAGAAGATCGCAAATGCACAATATGGAGGGTGGTGGGTGTAGAGAAATTACGTTGGGCTACCAAGCGGAACACATCTAAAGTCATTTCTTTCTCCCAAGGCAGCTCAACAGCATTGCAGGATTGCTAGCTGGCTAAACAAATAGCTGCAATTCCTGAATGTTTTTGTATTTTTATTCCATATACACACTGTGGGTATTGTTACATTTTTTTTATGCCACTGCTGGAACACCCGAAACATTCTAGAAATGGAATGCATAAATAAAACAGAGGGACCACATGATATTTAGCATACATACCTTTTCCAGAGTTTTATGCTGGAACGTATTTTTGCAGTGAAACAGCCCTTTAACTGACCTTGGAAATAAGAATGTGTTGGCTTGTATTTCAATCTCACAAAAGAAATGATATGAAGATGCAGGTATCATCTGCAATCAATGAAATACCTGCACAAGCGTTTAGCTCAAGAATATTCATTCTGACATAGAAGAAAACAACTGGGGCAGAGTTTCCAATGTGTAGGAATTGATTCTATTTTTAGCCTATATGGGTTTTGAAATGGTCCCTGCCTCAAAACAGGTTCTATATGATCAACACTACGGTTCTTTAAGCAACGTTAGATGCTTGAAGAAAGGACTTGACCCCTGCATAAGCACTTTAACCATCAGGAACCCCAGAAAACTGTTTGGGATATAAACCTAAAGCTGCATTTCCATTAGGCAATACAGTCTGTCCTGGTGCCTTTTAAAAAAAGTTAAACTCTAACCTGTGTTGCTTTTTCCCCACAGCCTGAATAATATTAGCTGCCTCAGCTAGGTCAGGGGCCTTACACGGTATCAGTATAACACAACCAACCGTGCCCTTGAATTCCAAGAAGCATGCAACGCTTACTTGAAGCCAAATAGTAAAAACAAACGAGACACAACATTCTTTTCAATTTATGATGCACTTTATAGTTATACTGGAATGTAGGAGCAGGTGGAGTTTGTTGAGAAGATGAGAGTTGGGGAAAGATGGTTTTAAAAGCCACTTCTCCTTCAACTGATACTAAACTCCTTCTGACCTTCACAGTCAAGTACATCAATGAGTGCTTTTGAGTAAATTGACCTACACTATGGAACTTTACAGCCATATATGGACAATAAAGTCACCTGCACTTACAGAGAAGACCATTTGTTTCTGCTAATGGGTTCCTTATGCACCAACGACACCTTTGCTGACTAACACCAGAACACTACTGTCAACTTTGTTTTCTTATCCCCGTATTCTGAGGGGGCCTCTTTTTTAGCCTTGTGGCTAAGCCACCACATTATTAAATTTGTCTGCCACACAATGGACGGATGCAAGTCTCCTGCTGTGATATCGTTCACACTAGTCTGTTTGGAACTCCTGAGGATTTAGGATCTGGCGTATTGATCTTAGCAGACCCAACCATTTTAACATTGTCATTACGCTTCATGAAAGGTAGCAGGTGAGATTCTGTTGTGGCCTATGCCCATCCCTTGTTCTAAGCTTAGTCTACACCAGCCAAGTACAACAATGCATCTTCTAATTCTAAAATTGTTATTCTACAGGAAATTACAAGTTGGGGTGTATGTTTATGTGACGGGCTGTTGGGTTTGCTACCTGCCAGAGAACTGGTGCCATTTAAACAGAGGTGTTTCTGTTGAATTACGGCGCTAATATGCCTGGCCTGGATCAGAGGACTTTACTGGCACAGAGTTTGGGGGTTTCCTCAGGGGGTTTGTTGAAAGCAGATCTTAGAGTGATATTTGTTGTGCAGCTAGTTGCTCATCAAGGCACTGCATTTGTTTTAGATACGGCAGCACCTTCTGTGACTCATACCGGGCCTGATAGGCCCAGAATAGAAGAGGTTTGCCTGCTCTGTGTGAAATGAACTAAGGTTTGTCTGCTCTGTGGGGCATGAATTTAATAATGATACCATTGGATCGTCAAGGGAACATATGTAACATTTACCTTCTCTCATCTGAGGCAGAGAAACGAAGGAACACTGGGTTGGGTCAGATGAAAACATTGCCTCTTTAATATTTTGGCAATTGGTTTTTGGATTTTCCAGTGTTTCCATTGCAATGATCCTGTGGGTGCTGCTGCTGACTCACATTGAACTTGGGTCCAACTTGGCTACATCACACAGCTTTACAGTTGTTCTTATTCATGCCGAAAGGAACAGACAGCACTACTAGTTTACCTAAAAAACTTTCCTTTTAGGTTCCCAATATATCAGTTAAATGTCTCCCAATTTAAACATGCAGAGTATAAAAGTCTCAACTCGGGTACAAACTAAAAAAAAACCTTTTTTTAGACAAGGATGGATTTACATCAGAGATCAGAAAATGGGAGGAGACAGCTGCTTAAAATCAGAACCCAACATAGAATCAGTGGTCAGAAATCACCAAAATGACAGTAAATCTGTTCATTTGATGGATTTGAAGATGGTCAATGGCAATGATTGGTTGGAAATGACAGCGGCCAACACAAGCCAGAGGTAGCTATGAGCTTGTTTGCAGCCCAGCCAGAAATTCAAAGGATGCATGAAATCAAGGCTATTCTGAATTCAATAACTTAATGATTTCATATGCAACTGTGCGAGGGCGTGCAATGATTCGTTAAACAAGCAACAAAACATAGATTAAGCCCCAGTTTGCACTTTTTAGATCATGCCAACCCACCTCATTCACTTCTTCACACCATGGTGCTTACTGCTTCCGCACAAATGAGGGGAGATGCGTAGACATGAAAAAACATGAGGAGACACAAGAGAGATGGCAAATGAGTGAGGTGGAATACAAGTCAGCAGACAAATGAACAACAAGCAACATCAAGGAACACAGATGGGGAAGACAGATACGGAGCAGCACATCCACACAAACACAAGAACCTGCACGTGGACCGCCTGTTTCTAAATAACTAAAAGCTGTGTACACGCCAGCATTTCAAACATAACTGCAGCACAGCCACACACAGCAGCGAGGAAGCTCTGTCACTATGACTTTTGAATCTTGCTGAGAGCGGTGTTGAGGGGACGAACATGCCTTTCAACTTGTTGATGGTGTGCAAAGCCAATGCCATTTAGGGATTAGAGCATGAAACCAAATAAAAGTCTCCTAAGACATGAGATTTCTTGTGTACCTACTAAATATATACCAAACAAACACATGTAGAGAATGTAGCAGCTAAAGAAACTGACACATACAGGAGATGTATAGAAAGCAGTAAGATGAACTGTACACAGAGATTCACCGCATTAGGGTGACTAATGCCGTCAAAAATATAAAACAGTGATTAAGGAAAACCCTCAAGACGTCTAAAATGTTTGGACATGAATGCTAATCAAGCAGACATGGCAACATAAATAAGAATGATCAGAGGCAAGAAAAAGAGAAGAGTGAAGACAGGGGGCCAGCAAAGACTGGGAGAGGATGCCAGGACAGTAGGAGGTCTGGAAAGGGGACAGAGGAGGAGAATGATGGCAGATGAGAGGAGGATCAAAGACCAGGAAGACAGGATAAAGGCTAGAGATGCCAGTTTCATTTCATTTTCACTGAAAGTTTTCTAGTAGCACAACAATCTCGTACCATTTATCAGCTTTAGACAAACACCTGACCAATAATGCACAAGTACAATATGTAATGTAGTATACTATGGGTACAGAACACGGCAGAAGAAGCTGCAGCCAATCAGGCGCCAGATAGCAGCTTTAATATTTCAGCCGCCGAGCTTTAATATTTTTTCAAAGCATTATTCAACTTTGAAGGCAGATTTCAAGTACTTAAAACTCAGGTTTGAAGAGGCAGAGATGGCATCCTTAAACATGGAAGTATTTCTTATTCCAGGAGCTATTTTTCCTTCTTCGTGCAGAGTAACATGTTTGCCATGTTTACAAAAAAGTTGGTTTTTGCCGCCATTTGAGACGAAACAGCGTTTGAATCTAGATTTACACTGTTGCAAGACGTAATAATTTTTGCCGAAAGTGAGTGAAAAAGAGGGTAGTGACAGCTGCTTCTTTTGACTCCCCAGCTAAAATGTTAATCTGGTCTTGACCTTTTGGAAGACATCTAAAGCGACCGCGAGCCAACCAGCGCATTCAAACGCATGTAGTGAGATTTTGGGAAAACCACTCGAGTAAATTAATGTCTGGGCAGTCTGAAAGGGCATTTCCACCCAGGAAAATGAAGAGCTGGATGGAGAAGGAGAGAATCGAGTGGTGGTAAAGGGAAAGGACGTTGCCTTTGAACAGGGTTGCTTTAAACCGTGGTTCACTTTTATATTCCAGGTGCCATATCTGGATGAATTCTGTCTGTTGTGTTTACCTCTCTTCTTAACTCTCTTTTCTTCGTGGCTCTGTCTCCTTCACCTGCCTTTCATTCATTTTGCTGAAGGGGTCTTTTCCATTTGCTGCTTTGACATTCCTACTGATGACACCTTGCCTGAACTTTCAAACGTAACACATGAAGGGTGCTGAGAACGTGTCAGTACTTCCTTACTCTCCTTCACGTCCTCTCCTCAAAGTGTCACTTTCCTCTTACCCCCCCATTCTCCTTGTCTCCTCATGTCCTCCTGTCTTGGCCAGTTCTACTGCATGTCACTGTTCTGATAATTATTTATTAACATGTTCATGCCACCACCGTCCTTGTCTGTTGCGGCCATCTGTGCCCAGTTAGGTGCCCGCCTCCCTGTGCCATTCTGCCCCGCCTGTGTCGGGGGGGCATACAGGAATGCAAAGAGGCTCCCACACAAGCAGAACACAGACTCTGTTCAGACTTCTCCAACGCACAAACCCACACTTAAACACCTTCTGCTGACAGGCCCTCTCTCGCTGGTGCTGCCCTGGGGCGAGGTGGGGGTTGGCCAGGGTGAGAGGCACACAGCAGTAGCCCCGCGTTCCCTTCTGTGCCGTCCTGCTCCGATTGCTCTGTTCTTTTCTGTCAGCACTAAGGAGGTGTATAACAAGTGGTGCCATCTTGATAAAGTTATTTAGAGGACAGTGGAAGGAAGAAGATTTCAGCGGTAATTATAGATCACCTCACGTTTCATCAAGTTTTAGGAGCCTTAGAAGGCATGAGAAAGGATGCATCATGCTGCACGGTCATTGTCTCGCACTTGGAAAGAAGAATGGAAAGATAATATTGAAAAGTGACATGTCCATCAGCATCTAACTGTAATTTATTCATTTATTACCATATCATGCGTAGTGCAATACAATCCTGCAGGATTACAATTTGTTTGGGATCTGGGCTCTATTCAGAACAACTGTCAAAAAGGTTTCCATCCGAAATATTTACTAAATTATACATTTCAATCATGATTTAGTTAAGCTCAGGGACATCTCAAGTATATGTGCGCGCTTCACAAATTTTGTTGTTACTGAGAGGGGCTGAGTTTTTCTTTGCTACACTCCAGACTAAGATGCAAAGATATAAACTAAAGAGGGAAACAGAGCAGAAGAAGGGAAATACGCAGCAGAGGGGGAGCGGACAGCCTGTGGGACTGCAGCAGGATTGTGATCATGTATCCTGGATCTCAATAAGTAAACAGAACAAATATTCTCCATCTCTCCTCCTCCTCTGCTATCTTCACAAGCCATTCCAAGTCCCATGCTGTCCATTCCCTCACCATGATCTCCATCTCTTGGCTTCTTTACTTCTTGGCAGTCCGTCTCTCTCATCTCCTTTGCTCCCCATGGCAGCCTCATTTCATCCCCTCCCCGTTTTTGCTCGACTGCTATCTGCACTTCTCAACTTCTCGCACGTTCCACCATGAAAACTTTTTTTCTCCCCCCTTTAGATTCTTCCCATTCCTGCTGGTCATGATGCTTCTCATGCATGTGTGCATAAATCAAAATCTCTGAGTAGAACATTATTAAGTGGCAGTGGAGTGGTCTTGGTAAACTCTACCAAATGTGGGTGTGGGATCTTTCTCACAGAGAGTGCCTCTTTATAGTGAACGGTACACTGGAGAGCATGTAGAGACTGTGTATATGTCATTCTGAATTGCTATAATTAGGAGTCACAGCGAGTAATATTGTGGATCAGAGTTAGATAAGCACTGGCAACAATCCAGCACTGGAACCAGCCTCATGAATACACATAAAGCCTCCAGGGGTACTTCAATGGCTGGACACAGTGGCAGAAGGGCGTGTTTTGGCTTCTGCCACTGCTAAAATGTACCACCCACAGATGGCAGGGGCCAGTTGGGTGTATCTATTATCCCCTGGACAATATCCCTCCCTCGCTGTAAACTTCTTCCAGAAATGCGCAAACCCACAAACTTTCTCTGCTGCCCATCGAGGTAGGAAATGAACGAATGAACGAGTTAAAAAAAAGGAAACGAATCAGACTTCGGGCAGTTACGTAATGCACCAAAGCTAAAAAGGAATCAAGTTAAAGTCGAAACATTAAAAAGTGGGAGTTGCCCTGATACAACCCCAGTGGGGACGCCCACGTGAGCAAAACACAACACGGAACATTTCCTGCGGCAGGCAACCTCCACCTGAGAGACAAATCCTTTCATCTCCATGCTGCCACTGCAGTATGGATGTCACACACATACACACACACACACACGCACACACACACACACACACACACACCTGCTTCCTCTTGGACCACCACCATCTCTTCACAGTCACAAAAAACACTTGAAATGATGCAATGACAACCTTTCCTTAGAAAAAATAAGCAGGCGTCGAGGCTGTGGATATAGAAATGCATACGTGGCAAAGAAAAATACTACAACAAAAGATGAGAGTTAATTAAGCTTGCTGTTAACGGCTATGCAGAAGCACAAAGTCAATCAAAAAAGCACCACGTTTATGGCTTTTGAGTCTGAAAGGCGTTATCCCAAGCGGCATGTTGTTCCCGTATCTGCACTGGTTTCCTCCAGGAAATGTGGATTCCTTTGTTTGTTTAGCGCAAAAGAATCCCGAGGTATGAAGATTTCCCTTTAGGTAGGTGAACAAAACATGGATGTATTGAATATATATTAGTATTGAATATTAATTCTAATGTATTAACAATCCTAAGCAGAATCCAAACTGGAAAAACCAAATTTAAGCGGGGGGGGGGGGGGGGGGGGGACTAGTCTGTGTAATGCAAATCAGTTGATTTTCTTTTCAGTATTCTGGGCTGCCAGCAAAGCCAAAGCCTTCAGCCCCTGACTGATCAGTGGCCCGCACAGAAGACACACACCACTGTTTGGTTGGCGGGGAGCAGAAAGTCGTCAGCTGGGAGAGACCACTGCAACACTCACATCGACACTTGTTCACGCTGAGTTAGGCTTGCACTCCACAGCAGAGTGACAGTATTTGCAACCAGCATTTAAATGTGCCATTTTAGTGCCATTTTGGCTTAAATTGCTGCCTGTTTCTCGATAGAGTAAAGGAATCATTTTGATTTTCAGCCATCACGACTACCTGAATGAAGTAGTTCGGGAACCCATTTTCTTTCAACTTTGACAGTGGCGAAATTTGTCAAAAAAAAAGACTCAACAATTTCACTTCTGTATTTACTTGGCAAAAAAAAAAAAAAAAATTGGCAATCTCAATCTTTGGTTTTATTTTACGGCACCATCTGGAGCATTATAAGAAGTGTATTTCAGTTCTGTAATTGCAATACAGAGTTTGCCTCATTATCTGGTAAGAGGTTTGAGAGTGAAGGATTATTAAATTATTAGCCTACAATTACCAGTTACTTCAAATGTTTAACAATACACACACACACACACACACACACACACACGCACATAAAGATGATCAGAAATTTGGTAGGTGGAGGCGCTCTTGCCCAAATGGAGCAAACAAAATAAGATGTAATGGTCCTGGGAGTCTCTTAATATTTTAACCTTCAAACCAAAGTGCCTCCTCTCCTGAGGAGCAAACATGTGCAAGCACACGTGCACAGATTTGGAAAATTGTATTCAACAATATTATGTGGAATCTCTCCTCCATGCACAGGCACAAATGTCCACGTCTACAAACGTAATGTTTGGACGTAATGTAATCGACTGGAAAGGGGTCACGGGTCAATCAAATCTAAGATGGCGTATTGGATAAAAGTTCAAAGTGCGGTGAAAGACAGGTTAACGTCACATTAGAACAGGGAGAGGAAAGCTGGGACAGTGCATTCACATGTCAATGCTCTCGATCCTGAAGCATGCATGGGATAGACTATATAAGGGTGAAAGGGAACATTTTTGTAGGACCCCTTCTGGAAGATTCCTGCAGGGTGTTTTTCCCCTCACTAAACCTGATTACGGCTCCCTATTTCCCTAAAAATGAACATCATGCTCACGTCTCTCTGCCTTCAACGCTGGCGTTTCATACACAAGTAGGTGCAAACTGTGGGTATGACTACAGGCAGCAAATTAAGTGTTGGGCTGATTAGTTGTTTGTATGCAAGTACAAATAGCGTCTTACAAAGAGGTGATTCATGACTACATTATGGTCTATTCATACGCCGCTGTGTTTGTGGTAAGCTTGATTTGGCGTCTGAAGCACTTCTATGCTTTAAAGAATATGCAGATTGGAGTGCAATTGACTCGCTCAATAGCCGAAATCATATAATTTGTCAAGATGATCGTTGTACACCACAAATATTCTGCACCATTGAGCTAAATTTAAAAAGAAAAGCAGCTAATTCACCCCACTGCATTTTAAAAATGGAAACTATGAACCATTCTGACTACAAGCAGCGTCAGACAGCTGTTTTGTTATGCTGATTTCAAAAAAAGATTGCGGTGCTCAGTTCCAATCACTTTGGGATAGAAGATATAAATCTAAAAAAAAAAAAAACGGGGGCTGCATTCCTCTCTACATTACAAGACAAGGCAGTGCAGGTCACATTCCCGAGTCAGAGGGTCTCCATACAAGGTTTGATCAAGGCACTAACGGCTTCACATTAACCTAAATGCAATAGTCGTAGATGATTACCAGTATTACCGGCATTTCTTCCACTTAGACCACTGTGGGTTATAATTTTTAAAAAGCAATTATACCTAGATGAGCTCATTATTCAGCCTTTGAATGTGTGTCAACTAATCAAGCCTTAGTACAAAGACCCCCACTGTTCTATCTAACACAGTACATCAAGGTAGACCACTACAAGACAGCCACGTCCAGGTGAACACAGACACTCACTCAGTAGTCTCCTTGATGACAAAGAGGCGCTCCCATGCGCCTTGACGCCCTGAAACATAAGACAGTTGACACAAAGCGTGACCAACAAAAAGAAAAGATGGAGACAAAGAAGGAATTGTTGTTAGAGCAGAGGAGAAAGAACTACATTCTCTGGGAGCGGCGCTTCACAGCAATCACACATCAGCCTCCGACGCTGCACGCCCCATAAAGTGCATCCATCAGAGGAGCCGAGTGTTATTCCTCATTAGGTGTAAACAACGGAGAACAGCTTTTTAAAAACCTCGACGCCGGTGATGTAAATTGCTCAGCGAGTCGACGATCGATTGAACAATCACTCGGCCGATCTTTGGTTAAGCTCCATATTTCAAAGTTTGGCGTCAACAATTGACGTGATGTATCAGAGCGCCGGGCAACCTAATGAAAAAGGCTCTTCTTGTTCCCCTTTTGTGTGAAAGATGTGAGATTTGACAAACAGGTACAAGAAAATAAAGCTAGTGGGTGATGACACAGACAGGCTTTATAAATACCGGTTGTTGGCTCTTTGTGTTCCCACACAGTGATGTGCTTGCCAGTCCCTAAAAATGTTTAAGAGGTGCCAAAACAATCAGATTTAGTTAAGAGACAAGGACGCAGTCATTGATTTTACAGAAAACATCACAGAAAACACAGTTGATGGTTGCAGTTGCGCATTTAAAAGAAGACTTGGTCCCCCGCAAAAGCAATATCAGTGTCGTTTCTAAGAATCAAATAAAGCTTCTGCCTTTTGCTGACAGCATATTACTGGCTCGGCAGAATTAGGTGTCTTTTACAAACGGCAGGAGTCTCTTCGGTGGCTTACATCTAGAGCACATTTACAGACCTCATTAATCCTGCTACTTTAATATGGGTGATTTTGCTAATGTAGTAATACTGCCACACGTTGGATTGAAATGCATCTGGCTCGTAAAGACACTGCACCAAAGTCAAGAATGAGGCATAAATGCACAGAGTTATTTTAAAGAAAATTCTTTAAGAGGAGTGGTGGTAGAGACAAAATGTTTATTAGCACCTTTATTAGCATTTTATTAGAATTTAAACCAATTACATAAGACCTTACCATTATTTTCTCTCTTATAGGAGCCAGAAGGTTTGGCTCACTGATTAGAAAAAGGAAAAAGTGAACAGCCAGTAAAATGTGCAGGTCAGCACCTGTAACACCTCTCTACATGGCACACAGCAGCTAAAAAACACCGGGTCACCTGCCAGTCTCTTTCTTGCCACGGTCACGGGGTCTTTTGTAATTCAATGGTGGTTGTCGGGACCTCAAAGTTACACTGACTTGATATTGATATTGGCTGCACTCAGCCAACAATCAGTCCAGGAAATCTGGGTTTATGCTTCCAAATTGTTGTTTGCCCAGATGAATCCGCTACCATGGGGCTCTTCTGAGACCTTAGCTGATTTCTTTTGATATTCCTGTGAGACATCCAGCAAAGAAGAACTCCATCTGAACGTAAACAAAGTTCTACACCCTTAACTATAGACTGACGTGATGCAACGGACATTCAATTTTCAAGCTGGGGGGGTTGAATTGAAATTCAGACGATATTTTTGGCTTCACAAAGCACTGAAACACAAGACGGCGCCAGCGGGTTGAGATGTGTTGGAGACCAAGAGCTACAAGGCAGAAGGGAAAAGGAGCAATGGCAATAAAGGAGATGAGACCGAGGAGGGAGCCAAAGTAAATGGAGCCGCGTACAGGTGAAAGGCCGACCATAAAGAAGGGGCCACGGCATGGTAAATGGAAATGATATTAGGAATGGATGAGAAACAGGAAAGGGACAGGTGATGGACAGAAAGAGAAAGACGAGAAACGAAAGACAAAGCGAGTGTTTGAGGACAGGCCATCAGGAGATTGATGGAGCCGTGATGTGGAGGACGTGATAGAGGCCTGCAGGGAAAATGCAGGATAAGACAAGAGCGGAGCAGTATTCTGATGGGCAGAGATCAAAAAGACAAAGCAAATACAAAGATGAATCAAAAGGTTGGGTTTTTTACTGATAGACCAAATAAAGATACATTCTAAAACGTCCAAGTAGGGCAGAAAACCACTTCTTATGCTCAGCCACAACTCCTCTGCTTTCCTCCCAGCCTTTCTTTCCTTGGCAACTCCATTACTCAGTACAACTGTAAAAATGTCATGATGGAGACCTACATAGTCCAAATCAGCAGGGGACCCCCTAACACACACACACACACACACACACACACCCACTGGTGCAGATGACACTAATATTAGCCATGTCACCATATAGATTCAAGGCTCTGCATCGTCCTCCCAACAGGAAGTGGGGGTTTGACCCGTGATCTTCGACTCCCTTTAACATTCCCAGGAACCTTTATAAGCTTTGTTGGCATTTCAAACTCCTGGGGAAATCCTAAAAGTTCCTGCGGACCTAATACAGCTGTCCCTGTCGGCACAGCTGTATTAGGTCCAGGAGTCAAACAGACCAAAGCCGCCCCCCCCCTCCCAATGGCTCTCTATAAAGATTACGTGTGGCTGAAGTGCAGACATGACTGGAGATTGCCTAATTAGAAACACCGACTGGATAGATCCTAAGACAAGAATTACCAAAAGGAGGTTCTATGGAGTGAAAAATGAACAGCTGTGTTTTAACAGATGTTGAGCACACTCTCCATTTTAGACTTGGAGGAGGGTTTTTTTGGCCTTGATAACTTTATAGTCTTATAGAGCAGAGTGAATATACAGTATGTCCTTTGCTGGTGATGTTTGCAGGGTCACAGGGATATACCGTAATTTCCAGACTACAGAGCGCACCTGATTATAAACCGCATAATCTAATTTTAGAAAGAAAATCAATTTTGTACTTATACAAGCCGCACCGGATTTTAGGCCGCAGGTATCCCACGTAGTAATACGAAAAATTAGATCAAAACATTCAGTCCCGGTAGATGTTTTTATTACTGTAAGAGACGAGTCACTGACGAGCGACAGACAGGTAAGAAACAACAGCCACTCTGTTCACTTGTATGTTTATACAGAGACCTTAAATCCAATTTTCATCACGTCAGGATTATTTAACTTTGCTTTTAATTTAATGCGCTTAGCAACATAAACAAATATATTCTACCGGTAAATGCTTTTTTTCCTAACAGTGTCTGTAATGCAGCTACCTTGAAATATACGTTTGTATCAGCTACACACAAATTACGTTGTTTATGTTTTTTTACTCAAACAATGAACAATCTAAACCTCCCCGATGGCCCACCTCTAAAATCTTCTATTTTCATGGCGGTGGCGATTGCTTTTGCCTTCCGTCTGATTTGTACAGCGGAAACACGCAGCCGTCCGCTCTCTGTGTGTTCACCCAGTCTTCCAGAATGTTCTCAAGCTCGGGCCACCTGTGATGTTTACATCTAAAAGCTTTTGTCGTCTTTTTGCTTTGGATCAGTTGTTCAGGCGGGCGTCTCCACCTTCTCGCCATTGGTTACCGTAATGCCAAGATTACGCGTGGCAGAGTGATCGCTTTTAACTTAAAAGTCGCATCATATGCTTTTCTTCTGGTATTTTCCATGTTGATGAGGGTCAGTAAAAATGACTGATTCACAATAGTTGTGATAGTGCGCCACGAAAAAAACATAAATAAGTCGCACCATAGAATAAGCCGCAGTGTTTAAAGTGTAGGAAAAAAGTAGCGGCTTATAGTCCGGAAGTTAGGTATCTGTAATGTGGAGCAGGAACCTCTCATCATTCTAAAGTATTGGGATATATTAACTTCATATATATATATACATACATACATACATACATACATACATACATACATACATACATACATACATACATACATACATACATACATACATACATATACACACACACACACACACACACACATACATATACATACATACATACATACATACATACATACATACATACATACATACATACATACATACATACATACATATACATATATATATATATATATATATATACACACACACACATATATATATTACTTCACTGCTCTGTCGGCTCGACCACATTTTTCCTAGCAACAAATGGAAACAGTCCCTCTTCGGGTTATCAGGCAAACGGAATCCAGATGAACTGTGAATCAAATCAGGCCTAAAACAGGACAAATCAAATATTGATTTGGTTTTTTTGTTTGTTTGTTTTTTCAAATTCAGCTTTAATTTTTTTTTATGTTTGCAATTATGCTGTTAAACCAAAATCTAATACTGGCAATAAGAACATATTGTTCTTTCCAAATAAACAAACCAATTCAGGATTTTGTCATCTAGCTTGATAGGTTTGGGATTAAATAGATGTTTGGAAGCTTTAACCCACACTTTTATTTTCTAAACATGATCTCCATAGTATCATAAAGAAATTTAAATAGAGAGATTTTAGAAGACAAATGGGTTGACAAATGCAGCTTAAGTAGTTGCTTTACCTGCTTACTACTTAATAGTCAATTCAAATGTAAGAGCAACTAGAGAAGGTCCTTCACCTTCCCAACACCTGCTCCTTCTTTTAAAGAGCAACAAAGGAAAATGGAGAGAGAGCTGTGAAATTGGGGAAACTCAGGAGCAAAAAAAAGTAAGTTTTATAAATCTGCTGTGAATAGAAAATGACAGAGTAAAGGGAACAAAGGTGAGCAAAACATCAAGAGCTTTTGATTTCCACCATAAAAAGGTCCCTTTCTGGAAAGCCAATTAAATTTGCTTGCTGAAAGAAAGCAAATGTCAGTTGAGCCAGTCTCCACCGGGGGAAAAAATCCCAACATAAAGCTCTTAATGTCTCGGTGGGAGGTAAAATTGGTTCTTGCTTTCTTTCTCCCGCAAACCTCCACTTTCTCTCTTTGACTCTTTTCACTTTCACCCCCACCATTCATCTTTACGTTTGCACGCTAGGATATAAGAGCACAGTGAGGGTCACCGTGCACATTTCAAGTTCTTATCACTTATCAGCCTCCTGATTCTGACTGTGAAGCATTTCTGATCCCCACAGTCTTCTGTTTAGATGTAAATATTCTGTCACTTTTGTGTAGTCAGAATCATTAATGTCCAGCTCTCACTTCTACATCTGCCTTAAGAGTCCTTTACTTTATAAAAGTAATGTAACTCGTGTTAAAAGGAAGCCCTAATTACATAGAATGGGAGCTGGCCAAGTCATGTGGGACAGAGGACAGAGGGCTTGGAGCTGTCCATGGGACAGTGTGTCCGACAGTGGGGAAACCAGGGCAGAAAACTCCCCAATGGATGCACGGAGGCCTGGAAACCTGGCTAGGTGGGAGAGAAACTTCTAAAAAGGAACTTCTCCTGTTTCAGTGTTCAACAAAAAAGTGGTGGGAAGACAGTAGTGCAAAGAAAAGTAGGAGGATGTTCCAGAAAAGAAGCCGACTGAGGTGTAGAGAGAAGATCTGTTATATAGTGACCTTGTGAAGTGGCAGAAAAAGTAGAAATAGCTGCCCCACTTGTAGGCACACTTTCTGCTGCTAGCTGACTGTCCTCGATGCACATGGGTGGCTAACCTATATAGGCCTGCCTCCTGCTGCAGCATCTCCTACTCGCCGTCTAACACGTATTCAGTCCCCCTTCTCTGTCTTTCAAACACACCGTCATGCACACAAGAGTGGGGAGGGAGAGGCAAAAATCAGGCCACACATGCCGCATCTACTGCTGAGTTAAGTCACCTGTGTTGCTAGCATTGCTTGCTAGCGGGCAGCCAGCTGCTCCTCTAATTAACAGCCCATGCACTCAAGAGGCCTGAGCATATGGAGGACTCTATAGCAGTGCTTTAAAAAAGATATCAATGCCACATGGAGGAGCACTGGTTTGACTTTCTCAAGTTGGACACAGTTTGTCAGGAAGACATTGTCAAACAATAAAGCTCGCGTTCAACACGCTGAGGCATAAGCCTTTGAGCACTGGCCTACTTAAGTGTCACCGCTCCAATTCAGTTCAGTCTCCTAACGTGTGGACTTTCTCCACCTGCAGAGACGAGGCACTAGTGAATTCAGATGATGATCCATTAATTAATCAAATCACTATGCCTCAAAGAGACGGAATAATTGAGCGAATCTTCAGAGCATAAACGTGTATTTACGGCAGGAGCAAAGATGCCTCCCGAGGAGGGGACCCGTGTCGCTCTGTGTTACTTCACTGATTGCTGCTACACCGTCAGTCTGAGTACAGGTTAAGGTTCTAAACATGCGTTGATTGACATTGTATCGTTGCATCACGCCTCCTGCGATTCCATTTCTTTAGACCACACTGTTGATTTGAACATGAATACGTGACATACGCTACTGCTGGAAAACAACTTAAAGTTTACAATATGCAGTTCAATGTCTCATCTTCATCTGGAATGAAAGCTAAAGACAAATGAGAAAAAAAAAAAAAGAAATCCTGGAATCCTTTTATGAAACAAATGGTAAACTTTTGATATAATTCTCCATTTAATTTTTGATTAAATGTAAATGACCATCCTCATTATCATCTCAATAAATTCAATAAAATGAGCAAAACTTCATATTAAAAAGAAAGAAAAATCTTTCAGCAAACATTATTGATAGACTTGTTTACCTGCTACATCAGGATAAACTATACATACAACGAGACACATAAATGGATCGGTAAATGTTTGCCGAATGGCATCAGGGCATTAACGTGCAATTTCTCCATTAGAAGACAACATACAGGCGCGTGATTTAAAATGTCTGGCACGAAGGCCACCTTTCCTACTCAGGTAAATCTTGTTCTTTTTTTAAAGAGTTTTAGCTGTCTGATGCCAGACTAATGGCTATTTTCCAAACCACGTAGAGTTTGAACGATCACATATACACAAGTGTGAGGACTGCGCTGCACAAATAAAAACACATTTCTGACTGCCTCACAGTTTAGTGCCATCATACAATTATAGGAGACCGTTATGAGAAATGCATTAGTTTGTTATTGCAGATGGAGCCCAGAGCAGAAATACTACACATTAATGTGAGCAGAAAGTGCTGGAAAGAATTTTAAACAGAAAAAAGATGTTTGAACGGCACCAGCCCAGGTAAAATGTTAAAAAAGATCTGGCTGCATTCAGGGGAACTAATGTCCTCTTTTGGTGGCTGGTTGTGCTGTCACGATCTGTCTAGCCCTGCTCTGAAAACTTTCACTGCCTGGCTGCCGAGACACTAGTGCAAGACTTTAAAATTAACCACTTTGAATGGATTAAATCAGTACTATTTTATTTTCTGTAGTTGTATTGGATTGTAAACACAACAAGGCCTGTATTATTCTGGAGTACTAATAAGAATGATGGCAGATTTAAAAGATAATGACACTTAGATTAGTGCAATAACATGAGTCAAGTATCTACTAAACAGAGACAACTTTTTATTATTTTTTGGGTTTCTGAATAGGAATAAGTTCAACAATAAGGTACCTCAGGTTTTGTGCATGTAGTGACACGGACCTGACGGGGAACTGATGTCATATAAAGGAGCAGGGTGGAATCCATCGCTTCTATCTCGCTTCGGTGCGCTGTGCCAACCCACAAGCTTCTCTACTCCACTGTGATTCAACCAAACATCAACCACGCAGTACTCGACTCACCGTCTGCCGCTGTTTTAGGCTGTTTCACGTTAGGCGTGATTGTCTCACCCCTTCACCCCCAGTGACGTGCGTCCACATTACCGACATCGGCCCCTGCCTCAGCGCACCAGCCTATAATCATGTATACGCTTGTATCTGGTCTGCAACCCACCAACAATAATAAAGCAGCTCCTGCTGGCGGTTGTGAGTGCTTCCGCTACACCAGCAAGGGCTGCCTCGCTGAATTACTTCTGCTTGTACCAGTCAGCTCAGAGGATAACAAAGGCCTCCTCTGTATTTATAACTGCAGCGGCCCACTCTGAGCACGAGTGCTCACATATGCTGCTGGATGGAAGGAAGGAAGGAAGGAAGAAAGACAGAAGGAAATCATCTCTGCTCCCGTTACATTAACAGGAAGCCATTTTTAGAAAGTCATCCATTAACGCTGCTGTGTTCTCATACTGTCAGCTCCTGCTACACACAATGAGGCTGTGTAAACCCAGAACGTTAGGTAGGTTAGATGCAGACCTGTTCTTAAAAAAACACTCTGTGCCATCGGGACACAGGGCAGAGCTTTGGTACGATGTGAAAAATGCTTTTGAAACGGTGAGAAACAGGGAATGTCAGCTGTGGTTGAGTGTATAATGTGTTCAAAGAAGAAAAAAGATGGATAAAAATTGGCTTTAAATAACGGTTTTATCATACCCGAGCTCTGTTAGGTAACGTGTAATTATATATATTCAGACATTCTTTCAGGAAGTACTCGTGTGCGATGCCCTTTTGTGTTTCTGACAGAGCGAGAAAGGTGTCTGTGTTCTCTCTGTGCCTCACCTCTGGTCCCGCGTGTTCCGTCTGCGTTGTGCGGTCAGTCATTTGGCATCCTTTCATATTCAGGGCAGCTTTGGCACTCTCCTGCACACAAAACACAAAGAAAAAAAAATACATCAAAGATTCCTAAATCAGACCAATCCAAAAGCTCTCTTGGAAGGAACAAGGGGTTTGCCCATAAACGTGGTCTGAGATGCGGTAAAACCTCTACAGCCAAATACTGGACCAGAAATTAGCAGGAGAGAAGAAACTGTAAAAAGTGACAGCTAGAACTGGCCGGCTTGCTAGCATCGTGCTTCTAGGACATAATTAATTGGTTTCCACTGGCAGAATTATAGACGGAGATGTGGTGGGAACAGCACTGACCCCATCCTTTAAAGGACTGCAATTTCCTTCTGGTGACCAAGAACCTTGTGACTTGAGAGTTACCCGGAATATTATTATTATTGAAAAGGCAGACTGCAGGTGCTTTGAATGAGAGGAAGGTAGCTCTATTCCACTGCAGGAGCTATGTGACAATGGCCCTAATCACGCTGACGTGCTCAACTTTCTCTACTAATAGGCAGGAGAGGGGGCGGAAAGTTGCCCTGGTGATGAAATATTGAGGATTTGAATCACCTTGATTAAAATGAATGAAGAAAATGAAGACAGGGGTTGAGAATTGGTTAATATTAAAGAGAACCGTTAAGTTAATTTAAGTGCTGTAGCCCAAACTGCCCGGTTCAAACCTGGTAGACGAGAACTGACGCCAGAAATCAGCTTTCATTAGTCCCAAACATGCCTACAAGAGGAGCACAATGTAGCACTTGGAGCAGCAGACTCAAAACACACTGGAAAACACACCAGCAGAGAGAAGAGGCGGCTCATAAAAGATGACAGCAAGTGATGGTCAGTCAGCTCGGAGGGTCTGCTGGGAGGTAATTAATAGGTTTTCAGCGGCAGAGTTACAGGTGAGTGTGGACAGGTTGGACTATCAGCTGCTCTTGCCTTGTTTTCTGCGCTTGACTGAGCCGTGGGTCTTTTTAGACTCTTAAACCGAGAGACATGTTCTCTTTCGCTATATCATGGGTCCTTATCTGCCAACCTTAATAAATACGAAGCGGTGGCTAAAGGACTTCTCTAAGACCGAGCACAGAATGTTCAGAAAAACTGACATTCTCCTGTGGCTGAGGCAAAAATCGACACCCCCCCCACTACCCAAGGCATACAGGCATTTGGTTCCAGACGTTAAGAATATAAAGATGCACAAAACAGGTTCCTTTTTAAAAGAAAATCCAAAATGCAATCACACACAAACCATCTGGGCAGTTTCGTGGGTGCACAAGCAAACCCGTGCCCTAAAGACTGATGAATCCGTGTGTGTGTGTGTGTGGGGGGGGGGGCGGGGGTGTCATCACCAACATGTCACCATATGGTAGAATGACGGAGAAGATGAAGCTAAAGTGTGGTTGAAGAGGAAAAAGAATTATTTTCCTGCGTGTTCCTGTGCGGAGAATAATAACTACCGAGCAGGAGCGAGAGGAGAAAAGGTACCGTCTTCTGAGTACGCACCCAATTTTTAAATTGGACCTCTTCAGAAATTCAAAAGGGTCTCAGACTGTGTTGGATGTGCACAGTGGGGTCGTTGTTTGGAAAAATAATGGTCACCTCCGGACAGCTGGCTGTTGATATATATATATTATTAATAGTGACAACATAAAGGTCTTCATTCATGACCAATTCAAGGTTTCTTGTGCCAGAAACAAGAAACTGGCTCAACAGCCGCGGTCCCAGTACCACATCCAACTGTGGGAGTGGTGCAGATGGGTTTCTGATGGTCACGGCCAAACATAAGTCAAGATCTGGTGCGGCGCCGTGTGAGTAATGGTGTTTTCCTTGGGTGAGGCTCCGGACACCCACCACATCGAGGAGCCATTGAAACAGAAAAACACCTCCCTCTTGATAAGCTCAGTTGGGCAGCAATCATCTTTGGAGGGGTTTGATTTTTCTGTTGACCCTTTATTTTCTGTTGGTCTTTCTCATTTAGCAAATTATCAATGTCGAGCACAGACTCCTACAATAAAAGATTCCTCTTTCTTTTCTTTATAATTTTGCAAATAGCTTCACAGGACTTAATCATTTCACCTTGTGCTACAGAAAAGTACAACTTAGTTCTTTACTTTCTAAAGTTTTTATCCCTGAACATACAAATACACCATATATACTATAGTTTCATAATTTCTACTTTTTAAAGAAGGAAACATTTATCATTAAACAAAGGCAAGAATAAGGTGGGGAGAAAATGAACAGTGTTGGTGTTCATATGGTTTTTTAACCCTTCCAAACACCTACAAGTGCTTGTTCCCAACCCCTAAACCTTAGAAAAATGCCCCATGTTCACACAGTAAAATCAGAAGAACAATAAAAATCCCATGGTTGTAAATGTTCTCTGTCATTTTTCTTCCTCTGGAAACCAGAAGCACAAAGGCTAGGTGCTGCTGGCAGCAAGGCGCAGAGCATTATCACAATCAAAATAGAACAAACCACAAAAGAAGTGAGGAGAGAAAAAAAAATGAACAACTCGAATGTTGGAGCCAAGAAAGGATCAAACAATGACAAACCAAATGAGAATGGAGTCAGTGTGCTGGACTGGATTCTCTCTTTGGCACGTTTGGCCGTTGAGGTCTGGCTCATCGTCTGCGTTACGGCACTTTGGTAAAACAGGGAACAAATTACACACCTGACAGGTGATGAAAAACTATGCGGCAAGGAACATTTTCACACATTATTCTGCAATTGATCCAACAAGCTTCCAAATAAGTGAACGAGCAACACAAATGAAGGTGTCCGTGTATTTTACACATATTTAACACAAATATATGTAAAGATGTAAAAACATCAACACCCCCACCCCCCACCCCCACCCATGTCTACGAGGCCAAAATGGCACACATTAGCTTTCCTTTTTGGCTAAGTACGAATCACCAAAGTTTTAGTCTGTGTCACATCAACCAAATCGAAAGTCATTTTCCCATTAATTCCCCCTCTTTGACCCTTCAGCCACGGCCGACCTGGGTGCAGTCACACAGAGCCGAAATCTGCGGGAATATTCTTCACAAATGGAAAACATTCCCTTCCTGAAATGGTTTTAACTTTATCAAAGCGGTCAACAATTACTAAAAGAGAATGCAGGAGTGCTTCAAAGACAATAGGACTTTAAACTGAACCCACACAGTAAATCATTGACAAAGATTCACACTGCTTCAATTATTCATTTTAAAGTTTAGAGACACCAAAGAAAGAAACCGCGACGACTTAAAGAAGAGGCGCCGACTCTTCAATCCTCCTCGTCGGAAGACGAACGCGGCGTCGCTTCCTGACTACTAACCCGGTGGCAGTTTGTGTGAAGTCAAATTTAAAGGCCCGCCTGCCTCTAATGCAGATTTGCTGATTAAATGATCTTACCAGTTCCTTCTGGAGTCTCAAAATCAGCTCATCTTTTTCTTTCAGCTGTTGCAGCAGCGTCTCTTCTCTGCTGGGATCCTAAAAAAGGAAGAAAGGAGACAGTGGTGAGGACAGTGAAGACAGCAGTGATTTATCTGTGGGACCATATTACTGCCAAAGCAGGACATCCAGCCTGAGAGGAGGACAGCACACCCAAGCGTGGACTGGATGACTCCGGCCTGGCCATTCCCATAAATGTTTATTTGTGTTTGCAAGTGTTCTATCCATATTTATGGGCGCTTCCTCCTGGTCTTTGTGTAATAAGCTTATTACGCGCTGGCTGCTGGAGAGCAAATTCTCATTCTCTGTGTCTTTGTGGCAAACTTTGCGAGCTCTCCTGTGCAGCCTAAAGGCTCTTCGACATGTGTTGTCAGTGAGCATAACAGGAGAGAAAAAGAAAGAAAACATATTGACAAGAAAAAAAGACTCCTTTTGACACATAAGAAAAAGAATAACAATGAATTTATCTCATTTTCCTCAATGCATATCATAAAACTACCCAAGAGGAAAGAAGAAACCAACCAAGCTAACCAGATTTTCACTGTCAGGGATTTTTTTTTTTTATGCCCAGACATCTTTATACCCTGATTGGACTGTCAAACAGCCAAGAAGGGAGCTGCCAAAGATCCTCAAGCGACACAGAAGCTCATGGGACGCTGAAAAAAAATGTCTCGGCTCCAAAAATGGAATAAAATATCATTTAAATACTGATACAATGCTGAGTTCTAAAACCAACAGGTGAGAGCAACACAAATGGGAAAAAACGAACGTGTGAGTGAGGGAGGAGGAGTGAGAGAACAGACTGACAAGCAGAAGACAGACAGATGGCTATTACCTCTTCAAGGACATAAAAGCAACAACGCAAGGGAGGAGAAGAGGGGCAAGATAATGGGGAGGGAGATGTGGTGGGGGGGGGTAGAGCGGGAGAGAGCCTGAGGCAGAGCACGATGGTCTAAGACCGTGGGGAGCCATCTCGCTAAAGGACACAACGAGTCAGAAGGAGACCACGGGGACAGTGTATCGCTGCAACGCCATCCTTTAAATGACCTCTGACGCAAACCGGACAGTCACACTCATGGAAACCTAAAACCCAAGTGTGTTACATGACACATCCCATTATGGTGCAGAGTATGCTAAACATTAATTACTTGGAAACCCTTTTTGATAGATTTTGATCAATAAATGTTTTTTTTTTAAAACTACACTGTTGTTATGTAGAATGCAAAAAAAAAAAAAGTAAGTAAATTAACAAGGACAGGGGCTAAAATATACTAAATTATTCCAAAATGATTACCCCCCATTTATCTAGGATGTTTTCTGGCTGCTTCATATTACAGGATAAATAATGTCTGGGGAGGACATACTCGGTGAAAATAACGGTCATGGAAGAGCATTATTCCACGGTAATAAAAAGAACAAAATACCCTCACGGCTAGAAAACACAAGAACTATTAAGGATATTGAATCAGACTGCTCTTTGTTTACCTTTGTGTACAGGGAAGTCAGCGGATAGGAGAGAGTACGAGTAGCTATCTGAATGGGACTGACAAACATTAACACGCTGTGACAATGATGACATTAGTCAGTCTCCTTTAGTTAATCTCCTCTGAACAGGACTGAAGGCTTTTCTACATAAGCTGCCTGGCTTCACCCATCTGAACTGTGTTTGTCTTCTTGTTCATGTGACATAGCGAGGACCAGAATGTGCATTTCACCGGTCCTCACAGGTCCTCCCCGTTTCAGTCTTCAAAGGTCAAGGTCAGGGTTAAGGCTTTTTGTTGGCGCTGGGGAATACACATGCACACACATGCTTCATATGCAGCACTGGAAGTGTGGTCCATTTTAATAAAACTATAAACAGAAGAGTTTTGGCGAAACCCACATGGACTCTATTGATTGTTTCAGACCCTGTACAGGTCAGAGCAGGTGGTTCTGGAAAACAAGAGAATGCTAAACATTTATTCATGTCATCTCTGAGAAATGACAAGTGGATGGACATGCTCATCTAAGCTCACTGTTTGACCCTAAAGATGGGAAAAGCAAAGCAGTGCTGTCTTTAGTTTGCTGGCAGTCGTCTAAAACAACTCTTGCTTTGGCTTTATTGTTTAGCCAGAAACAAAATCAGGCCGGTTTTCAATGACTCTAAAAGAGGGGGAAGACAGCAGATGAAAACAGGGAGGATGTATTTGTATCTGAAATGTTCAGGACGGGCTCAGAAAGGACTGATCAGAACCACTCAAGTGCCTCCACTCTTTGTTTTTATGAGCCCCTCCACTTAAGTTCAAGAGGGGATGAATACACTTCCCATATTTTTCAGATTCATTAAGTCGGCCTTTACTCAACAATGTATCAAGCCACGCGTCACTTAAAGATTCTCCTGAGTTCTACTCCATATTTAAGAAGCCAGATCCGTTATCGGGGTGTCCTGACCTGGACAAATTCACCAATGAGACAACAGCATATAATGCTTGGGGGTAAAGGTAAGACAAAAAAAGAGGAAAATGATTACCGGTATTCATGTCAACCAAGTCCAAAGAACCACTGCTGCTGTATCTGTTTGAGCCGCTCCCTCACTTTTAATGAATTTCATTAACGAAGCCCCTTGAACACCCATCATTTCTTGATTAGAATATCTGAAAGAAAGCCCTTTCCATCAGTGGTGCACTGACAAAACGAATCACACAAGTGGCAGAAACCACACAGAGCTGCACGTGGACTTGATCAGAATAATAAATTCAATTAAGCCCGATATTATGCAGGTCTTTTATGAAAGATATCAATATAAAATATACGCTCGGGTCCTCTATCAGAGGTTCTGGAAGAGTTCTGTTTCTAGCGCTCACCCAGCATTGGGGGGTGTCAGAGCTCCGAATGCTCCCAACGCCACAGGGATCGTTAATGACTTCACACCCCACATCCTCTCCAACCGTGGTCCTTCTTCCTGCTGTTGCTCTTGCTTGGACTTACCAGATCTATCATTACAGCCCTCTAATGCCCTTTGACCACCACCAACGGGTCCGGCTGGTTCGCCGCCACCTACGTGTTTCAAACGGGGTCCACGGCAATCACCGCATTTCTATTGTGTAAAATAGCTCAATTTGCTTTTACAGATACATGATCTAAACAGCATCTTCTACTGTCAGCCGTTTCCTCCTCAGGAGTCCCCAGAACAAATCATCTCTACCCCCACCCTCTGCTCGAACCTCTTGTCCTCTCACAGGACACCCACAAATCTCCTCTTTGGTCTTCCTCTGGGCCTCTTCCAGGGTCACCCAACATTTCCTCCGCCTCTGCTTTCCTCCCTTTTCCTCAGTGCTACTGTCTGTTATACACACCACATTACTGCCCCCCCCCATTATCAAATCAACACAGTGTTATCAGTTTTCTGGTAGGATCTGGGCTGAATAGTGATTAAATCCTGGGCCTGCCACTTCCTTACATCTACTGCAGATCTGATCCCAAACTGTCACATTTTATATTACAGGGCTGTATGATGAGCATTTTGACCATTATTAATGTTGCGCTGCGTCTTAGAAATCTGACTTCAGTCTAATTACCTTCTAACTGGGACAGAATCTGGCCAAAATGGTGTCATATGCACTGGGTCTAACTTAAACTAGGACACGCTATGACACTGCACTCCCTCAGATGGCTATAGATTATTTTTACACCCGCAGAGTTGTCGTCTGGAGTGCCCGCACAAATTCCCTCCCTCTGCCATCTTCTTGTGTACCTAATTTTCTTCTTTTCCTTCCTTTGGTCTCTATCCACTACTCTTAGTCAAACCTGTTCCATCCATTTTTCTCACGCTTTCACCTCGTGCATGTTTTCCTGTGGGTGAGTAGTCTGAATGTCATCCAGCTATATGGATTTGATACTGAATGCGTAGATGTTTTCTTTTCAACGTTCCTCCTCCTTGCCCTTCAATCTTACAGTCAAGTCATACGACAATAATCTATCCTCAGTGTTTCCTCATATTCAGCTCCTCCTGCAATAAGCTTTCTGCATTTTTATGTTGTTTTTCAGTGCCTCCAGCTCAGTCAAAAGGTTAGCCTTTACCTCCCACGTCCTTGCTCATTCCTTTCTATATGTGATCTATCCACACACACATGCATACCTACACTTTTCTTTTACCTCTATCTCATTCCTTCCGTGGCCAAACCTGACTTCTGAGGAGAAGCTCTGGCGTCTCTTTATAACCCTCTCTGCGGTGCTGCCTCTCTGCCTCTGAAGGCCCGTTGCTTATTTCAGAAGTTTCCGATACAACTGAGGTTACCCTCTCTGATCCCAAATTGTAACCATGCTAAAAAAAAGAGCAGTAGCATAAACGTTCTGATTACACACGTACTTTCTGAAGCAGTTTCACAACTCTGTCAAGAATTCTTAAAAGGCTGGAGACCAAGTGGTGCTTGTTCAATTTGGCATGATTTTTTTTGTCTGTGAGCAGTAAAATCAAACAAAAAATAACATAAATATTCACATTTACAGTTATAGATAGATGTTTCTGAAGGCAGGAAATGGTCCAATCCGGTCTCGTTAACAATTGTGGGTCCATATTTCCTTAGCCTTCTAGTGTTGTTGTTGTTATAATTCAAGGGATAGTGCTGACCTGGTCTAATCACAGTTTTGCAGCTGCCGTCTTCCTGCTGTGTCCCAGCCCACAACATTTTTAGAGGTGTCCTTATCATCAAGCTGCCAGGAATACACCACACAGGTCAATAAAGAGGGCACGCAGTCGCGCAAGCATCCCACCCACAAACAAATGCTTACCTCTTAACGCATGGCAATGGGGTTTAGCCACAGCGACATTTTGTTTAGCCCCCTTTGCAACAGCACGTGGCTTTGGAGAAAAGAGCCACGGGTGTACAGTCGCTCTTTGTGGCTACAGCGTCAAACGTTGTTATGCCGAACTATAGTTGAAGGAAAATAATAAATGGGAAATACTGGAGGCAACTTTCAGTCCAATGCAGATCAATAAAACAGCCTTATAAGATTAAAATATCCTATATGCTGCTCTGCTGCTTCTCCTGCCACCCAACTAAATCCCAGGGAAAATCTTACCAAAGGCCCTAAACCCCACGTGTGCAGGCACACTAAAGCACACACCACCCCCTTAATAAAATCCAGCCTTCAGAAGTCACTGGGCAAGAAGAACATTGATCAGAGAGGCAGCCAAGGGGCCTATAGTAACTCTGGTGGAGCTGCAGAGATCCAGAGCTCAGATGGGAGGGTTTATTCAGGAACTGCTACTGTATGAGTGCACACCCCACATATCTGGCTCTTAGGGAACACGTAGCAATAAGGAAGCAATTGTTGATAGAATGTGCAGTTTACCACACAGCTAAAGAAGGTGAGCACATGGTGTCAGCATCATGATGTGGGGATGCTTCTCTTCAGCCTGGACAGTGAAGACATTCAGCATTGATGAGAGGATAGAGGGAGCCATCAAACACAAGAGAACCAGTTAGAGGCTGCCGACGACTCGAGACGGGGCGCACGTTCACCTTCCAGACGGACAACAATCCTAAATATACAACCAGAGCTACAATGGAAAGGTTTAAAGCACATTCTTGTGTTAGAATGGCTCAGTCAAAACCCAGACCTACAAAATATCCTATTGTCAATCTGTGGCAAGATTTTATATCATTTTCCTTTCACTCGTTTTCTTTGGTCTAGAACATAAAATTCTAACTGTGACACTGTGACAAAATGAGGGAAATATTGAAGGCGTATGAATACTTTTGCAAGGCACCGTAGATGTGTATAGTGAAAGGCTGGTTAAATGAACAGTGAATGGAAAAATTAAGGTATAAATCAGAGCGGTCCTAAAATTTATCTACTATCAAACATGTGATATATCAGCACATCAATTTAAAGGAAGCTCGGCTCACTTCAGTGCTCAAACAGAAAGACAGGCGATGAAAACGTGCACGCGCCGCAAACTGCTGACCAGATGACTGCAAAGCAGGTGTTCAATCTACTGTACAGCCCTTGTAAAACATTCAACTTAGCGTACAAAATGTGTTACTTGAAAGGTTTGATGAAAGAGATGTGAACACAGAACTGGACTGAAAGTCACTCCCCGCCATATCTGGCTATCAGACATGATTGAATTGGTAGCGTGCATATGCATAAAGCAACAGAATGGTTACCTTAAATGGAAGAGATTTTTCACTGCAAGGACTAATGGGTAGAGACTGCAGGCTGCTGGCAGGACTCGTCTCTGTGCTCTGCAAGGACGAAGACATTGGGAAAAAAATAAAATTTAAATATGAAGATGAGGTTTTAGCGTGCGGTGCAACGTTTTCTTTTTATCTGTAGGACACTATTACATTTTAGGCTTATGCCTGGTGCAAAGCATCACACTGTGCAGCACAACTGTCGTTACTATTTTCCGACTGAGGCAGTCATCGGTTTCACGGCCAGAACCCACGTTGTCGGCGTACATGCGTCCATCTGCACCCCTGTGGGCGGGTGGGTCTTAAGTGCACTTCTTACTAACCTACTGTAACATGAAACAAAAAAAACAACAATTCTTCAGTCTTTTTTCCCCCACGGATGATAAAACAGGTCTACTTATTGCTCCACAACACGTGCATCTGCTGCTCTTTACATCAATAGTGTTAAGTGTAATTTTGAGGTATTTTTCTGCTCCTCTAATATACTTAAGACACCCTTAATCTCTCCTTTTAGTAACCATGGGGGTTACAGGACCGTAAAAAAAAAAATGGTTTGAAGTGCGACATTAATTAAACTCAATGTTGTAAACTAATTTTCAGCACAGAACAACACAGACTTTTACGAGAGCAGCTGTGGGTCTCAGCATCACCCAAGAGGTCTTGAGAGAGGACAGATGGGAGAAAGGGAGAGATAAAGTCACATCTTGATTTCGGGTGGCTGTTATTAACATAGGTCCTAGTAAGCACTGTACATGGCACCAGACACGGAATTAAAGCCATATTCCACACACTTGGCTTTCTAATAAGGTCTGTTTTACCACATGTGCCCTCTTACTGTAAAGTTGAGATAATCCCTAAAATGCTTTGCTGAAATCCTGAATATTGTTTATGTTTGGCCAACAATCAAGGTCCTTGAAGGAAAACAGAGTCCTGAATCACAGCATTAACTTTATGGATTATCGATTTGGCTGACCTTTGAAAGAAGAATCCATCCCAATCTAAATTATGGGTGCTATGCCATCAGGCTTTCAATGTGCCATCTGTGATCAATGCCTTTTCCAATGCAGGGAGACAGGTACACACTCGCTGCCACCTAAACTCTCCTCGCTCTAACACATACACATTGTTCTAAGGTCACCCCCGTCCTACAGGCTTAACACACAACTGTCCCCACAATTAGATGTGGTTCATAAAAAGCCTTTTAAGGATGGCAAAGCTGCCTGGGAGCTGTGGGTATAATGGCAGGAGCTGTGCAGAAGCTAAATGTATCAAGATGGTGAATGGCCCTTGAAGAGTAAACAGCCTCTGTTTGATACTTCCCTTTAATCCCATTCACACATAAGCTAAATTAAGACGCGTTGATTCCCACTCACTCTCACATTTGGGAGGTCTTTGTGTTATTAACCTGGTTTTAAACTCTAGTAGGAGAGCATAAACCTGAGCTAAAGGCGCAGAGGTAGGGCACTTAGTTGCAGGGGGATGACCTTAGCAGCTGATGCTGATGGGCAGCATCACTAAGTGTCTAGCAGGTGGAGACTGACAGATCAGCTGTTGCTGGAAGTCAAGCAGCTGTCAGGGTCTGAGAGTCAATGGGATGGAGAGAGAGTGGCAGCAGAGGCACCAGCTAAATGGGCCTTGCAGTGCATGTATGGATTTTGCACAACTGTGCGCATGAAGACTGAACAAATTCTCTAATAAATGGGTGCATCAGAAGTTTGCTAGGCAACACTGGTGTGGTAGAACATGCTGGCAGAGACAACGGCGAGGAATGCGGCCTCTACGTCCAGCTACTTGCCTAAAAATGCTAAGTGAGTGTTTTCCGGGGTTTTTCCAACTGGTCCAGACCGATGTAGGAAATAGGTGATAGGAAAAAACATGGGAACAATTTAAATAAAAACTGTAAAAAAAAAATAAAAATAAACTGTTAAGTAACACAGCATGAATAATTTATCATAATGTTTACCTTTTCAACCCTTCAGAGGAGGGAAATTGAGTTGTATTACGAGTAATCTGAACCTGACCACTGCCGGAAGCAAAATGAAGCTTGTGGTTATGGTAATGAGCAAAAACAACAACAGAAATTTGACGTATTTGCTTAACAAAAGGTCAAGCCAAGTCTCCACCCCCTTTGCTACAAGAGCAGAAAACATCCGTCTGTGCAAGGTAGGAAAATTTGCAAGTTAATGATACAACAGAGTGAGAAAAGAAGGAAGAGCATCCACTTGATCATATTCTGGCTCCGCTGTTGCGCGGTGCTCTCCCACACTGCCTTTAGTCTGTCCACTATTGCTGTAGTTTATGTCTCCTCTAATTACCATTTCATCATATTCATGCCTAGCTCCTCTCGCCCTGGTGTTGGGTGGGAGAGAAAGACAAATATACAGCAAAGGCAGAGGGAGAGCGACATTCAAATGCCTGTGTATCGTAATTTAGAGTTAGCTTTTATCTACAGGGACCAGTGGGGAGGTTTGGGGAAGGTCTGAGCAGTCTCCAGGAAAGCAGCCGCCAGATATTAAAACTAGAGCCATCTTCAGCATTTATGTCTAAAGTAATGCCAGAATGCTAACTATAAATTAACTCCTGCTAAACTGGGTTGGTTATTATCCTTCTGGCTTGGTGTGGACTTTATGTACAGCTGGAACCTTCTTTTAGCAGTTGATTATATAGTTTATAATAATGACAGAAATTACCCCCCTTCCCCCCAGTCAGACACTTCACAATTTGCAATTAGCCCAAATAAAGCAGGCAATCACTCCTAATCACATCATTTTCTTCAAGTTTCAATAAATGCCACAATTAAATGAATTTGCAAGTTCCAAATCTAGAGAATTAACATCTCCCACCTACTGACCGGATGGGCCAGTCTGACCATTAAAAAGCTCACAGGACTGATTGGCTTTGATTATCACACCTAACCCTCGCACGCCATTTGTTACACGTCACCTTTAATCCCATCTTTGTTATGATGCTGAGGACGTTATTAACATGCTCCCCTTCCCTCTCCGAGATGCCCCCCCCAAGCCAGAAGTAAATGTTTAGCTAGTTGAAACATTCATAGTTTGAAGTATATTATTATGCTTTAACGAGTACAATTAGTTTGTAAAATGTACACCATTTTAGTGCAACCGTTACTGGATTTGTCGACCTTTATCACTTAAATTGTCTGTAAGTCAGCTAAGAACAATCACTTGGGATTGGGGGGGCACGTCTCACCTCTTGCAGTGTCCGTCTCAGTCGTAACAGCAGGGTTTTGACAGCGGTGCAGTCCTGCTGCATCAGTCTAAGAGGAATGGCATCCAGCCCGGGGGGTAAGGGCTCATCTTCCCTTCCCGGACTGAGCCCAAAACTCCAGTCGGCAGGCAGCAGGCTGGTTGGACGGCTGGGCTCCCTGGAGGAAAAGGAGGAGTGAAAGAAAGTGAGAGCAATAAAGAGCTTTCATGTTAGTCGGACTCAATGGGAAAACTAATAACTTTCTGCTTCTGCCAGCTGCTCTCCACAGGGAACCAGTGATCATTAATAATGGTGTAGATTATGTACTACATGGCAATATACAGACATTTGCCTCAGATCGTCCCAGTCGCCTCCAGAATCATGATGAGGAAAAAACAGACGCAAGAAAAACGTAAAAAACGTCTCCTTAACAAATGAAATGCGCTCGGCGAAAAGACACCGAGTCCAAATCCCTTTTGTTGAGTTAAACCTTCCACACAACTGTGACATTTCAGTGTTGGATTAGTTCAGATACCGACGAGCATAAACAACATCAACCTCAGCGCTGCTTTAATTAACCGTCCCATTTCAGATCCCTTTAATGGGAACCGGGCTTCTGGAACAACGATACGTCTCACGTCTCTGTCTGTGGAGCACAGCCACCGTTCTCCGTCTAAAAGTCAACGGCGATTTATCACAGTGAAGGAACGATACAGCCGAGAGGAGTCAACAGAAGCCCCCGGAGAAAGTACTCCCGGGTCTTTCATTTCAGGTTTCTTTCTGTTGGGAGTTTCCAAAGTTTGCAAAGAAATATAGCAGAATCGGCTGGGCCATCACTTATTCTACTGCTAAGATAGAAAATAGAAGATAATATAAGATTAATGTCACTAATGGTCCTATTTCACGTGTCAACCATTTTTAAAAAAACGCCCCCTTTCACTTAGTCAGAGGTCCATTTGCTGCAGATATGACAGAATCTAAATAAGCAGTAGGTAACTATAGCGAAAGGATTTCTGCATATTAACGAGACTTAATTAAACCAGCCATCTTCATCCTTTTAGACAAGTTGTTTGCGTCAAACACAATGAAACTGCTTCCCCGAGAAGAAGGAAGGAAAACAAACAGAATGCATCTGGCTGGGCCCGTTGTTGATAGGCACCAAAATAACACCCACGCTAGGCTGAGAAATCAACCTTCCGTGTTTATTTCCCACTGACAACAATTAAAAAGCAGTAAAAGTTTCCGATCAATAAGAATGGAGGTGAACCTTACGTGGATTTCTAATGGTTTTCTCTCCAAATGTCAAAAGCGGCGACTTAGAAGAAGGCCTGCTCCAAAAGGCCAACGCTATTAACGATCAACAGGCCCATTCCTTTTCTGTCAACGGTGAAATCTGAATTTATGTGACGACTTGTTACGAAGCCTTCTGACAGGGAAAGTCTTCGGAATTTAAAGTTTAAAATTAGGCAACGACGAGAAATCGTAACCAAACTCGACAATAGAGGACTTTATTAAATAAAACAGCGACTTCCACGGTCCTCCACTGACTCGCCATGTTTTGACAGAAGCACCTAAATTGCAACTGTGCATCTCGCCTTCTTTGTGACATTTTGAAAAGGTGAGCTGAGTAACACCAGCCTCCGCTCTGCAAAGCAAACAACCGGCGAGTTCACAGTCTGCATAAGACAGAGCAGAGGGGCGCCGCCGAGGTGGCGAGCCATTGTCGTCATAAGAGTGCTATTTAGAGAGACGTTCAGAGAATATTTGGTGATTTTTGTCCTATTCTGAGTCAAAAGAAGCCGAGGAATCACTGATGGGCATGTGTGCAAAAAGTTTTGACCCAACATGGTTACACCTCCTCCAACTACAGGACATTCAAAAACCCACAGTGTTTAAAGTCTTGACCAAAACAGGTAAAATCCTCCAATTAACCACAGTTTTTAATGGATGTTAAGATGAAAATCCCCCACTTTTGGGAAACTTTCACTGTCTCTGACGGCTTCTTCCTTTTCCTGCGTGGGATGTTAGTAAATGTGAAATCTATTTATTTTCCTGCATCTCCAGGTGAGGTGAGGCGAACCGGACGGAACTAAATGACAAATGATCAATCGCGCTGTTTTTTCTCCCGGTGGCGTGCGTCGAGTGCCGCAGGAGCAGCGTCGCCCTGAAAGTTCGGTATGCTCGTATCTTTTCTTTCGGTGGGGACAGGGTCTCTGTCTCACCTCGGAGGTGCTCGGATCGACAGGCAGGAAAACGTGTGGGAGAGGGGTTCAAAAACCACTCGCCTCCCCGGAAACAATAACCACAGCAATAACCTGTCAGAAGCAGGAGAGTGAAATATTTTTGGTTGAACAGCATCACCGAGGGCTGTAAACGCTCTTTACTGGAGGCATGCAGTGGGTTTTAGAAGCTGAAATGTCCTTCAATTGTGTCCATGTTATAGACACAAATAGAGCGATTTATACCCCGATAATAACATCTATGTAACTACGGGAAGACTGTGACGTGCCCTTGCAATATTTAGTGGGAATGTGCGTATTAGAGGGAGAACCGAGGGGAATGGATGGGATGCACTAAATCTTTGGCTTTGACAGGAGACACCAGGGCTCGCGTCCCACCTCATTCTGTACCACCGTCACGTTCCGCATCAGGAAGCCTCGGGAAAAGCGCCGGACCAGGGGAGGATGAATTGTGTGTTTATGTGGTTGGAGATAAGATAACAGCGGATCTAGATTCTGAACATATGCTGGTGTTTTCCAGGAGATAAAGAAATGTACACTTCTGAAAGAGGCCCACAATCAACGAGCAGACTGCATAAAACAAGGTGGAGCGCGATAATCTGGCATCAGAGTGGGACATCTTCTAAACAGGGACGTCTGTGAACGTATGTCTTTGCCACGCGTTGTTGCTCGGCAGTCCCGTCGGCACGCGTGCCAAAGCAGGAACACGCGTGTCCGTGACAGGGTTAAAATGAGTCCGTTGAGGAATGATAGATGTCTGAGGCGGGGAGGCCTTTCCTCGGCTCGGGGTCATCAGTCTTTCACTGTCGTGATAGCCCGACTGCTTTAGCTCATTTCTGGGCGTTCTTTCATTCCACATCTTGTGTGTCCTTACACACGCGCACACACAAAAACACACACAATCCTATTTTCCTGGATCCACCTCATTATTTATCTTAGCTTTTCATTTTAGCCGACATGTACGTTTTCCTTTCTGGTCTCCTCAATACGGAAATTTTTTGCCATTAATCTCTTCCAACTCGCTCCCTTTTCTCAGAACTTCTCCCCACCCAACTGAGAAGTGATCGATCCCGCAGAAACTGTTTAAAACGCAGCTTTTCCTCGACTTAAAAGTAAGACATTTATAGGCAACACTGACACGGTCGCCCTTCCGCAGATGCTAGAGTGATGCATCAGTAACCTGGAACACACGCACAGACTCGCATCCAAAATTCCGTGGCAAAAGCATGTAAATCAAGCTGAATATGTATATGATGTATGGTGTACACGCGGTCTGGGTGTGACATGTGTGCCGCAGATGGCTGAAGGTGTCCTGATGCACTTGAGCACATGGAAAAGCAACAGCTATTGGTGAATGAGTGGAGTCATTTGTCACCTCTCTTCGCGTCTCTCAGACGCCGTGCGCTCATCTGCATTCAGCACCTGAAGCTAAGGATGCTTAATGTTGCCATTAAACTCATTCGCCGGCATAAAATGCATCTGTGCCCCGAGAGTGAGCACGAACCACGTTCGAGGCAGCAAGTCTAACGCTGAACCCGCGTCTTCAGAGGCACAGAGAGAAAGAAAATAGAAGAGGGAATGTGACAGGATGGAGGAAGATCCGACGTCGCTTCTGTGATGGCAACACAATTAGTGAGGCGACGGTTTGGCTCGCGACTCTACTCCTGCACCTTAGATAATCTCTGTTTCGGTGGGGGCAGGATGGGCCCGCGTCCAGGTCCGCTGCATTCGTACCTGTGAGTGTCAGAATGTGGATCTCCTTGTTTTTGAGGGGAATTTTCAGTGGATCGCCAATCAAACATGCGCTTGCCTGGAGAGAAATATTTAAAAATGGCTTCATGTGTCACTTTGCATTTTCCCACTTCATCGTACGCACCAAGTCACAGTGCCAAAAATGTTACTCTCCCTTAAAGCCTCACAGCTATACATCTCCAAATAAAAGCACAAAAAGTTCGCCTCCAAAAGGGGCTGCGTCCAGAAAGCCTCACAATTTCCGACGCTAATTTGATACTTATGCAAACAAAATGCTGCTTCTTCCGTGATTTAAGAGATTAGAGGGTCTGTTTGTAATCCTCTGTAATGATCTTGACTCACCAGCATGAATGCCAAAGGTGACAGCACATCAGAAAAGCAGCCACTGGTTGACTGAGGCAGATTATCTTTATTTACTAGCTGCGGCAACAAAGCCATGTTAAAAATGCTAATTTACCACCCAAAGGGCGTCAAGAGTTTGGAGCGCATCTTTTCTCTTCATTCCCTGCGGACACAATCTTTTTCCGCTACGTTATTCTAAAGCCATGCGAATAAAAGAGCAGCAGAACCTCACGAAAACATGCGGCTGCGTTTAATCACCAAAACCTCGCTCTCATTATAATTTACCTGAGCCTGGCAGCCACCAGAAATTTAAAGTGTAGCAGCCGAAAGGAAACATGCAAATTAAATATTATAGCGACAGTTAGAAAATATACACAAAATACATTCTTTTAGTGATTATGCTGTTGATCCAACAGTGCAACACAAGGTCACATTATGATAAGCTGAATCAAGAAATGGAGATTTTCATTAGGGGAAGGAACCCATGTGTCCCAGAGAGGAGCACGGCATGATATAATAAGAGTTATAATAAGAGCTAACTCATTTCATCTCAATATGATCTCTGATTTAACTCTACTTATTTATATTTATATATAAATATATCATATACTTAGCAATGACAGGAGGCCATGACCATATGTTCTGTAGGGTTCGTATGAGAAGTAAGATTATTTCATATTAGCTTTTGATATTTGCTTTCTGAACAATGAAGTTGAAAAAAAAAAAGCAACAACGCGTGTTTATTGAACGCCGAGGTAGCTACAAGTTTCTGTCTGCTCCCATCTCGTCAACATGGAGCAAAACTGGGTAAAGGTTCTCTGATGTATGAAAGAAAATGGCCGCGTCATCTAAACATCAGCCACAAGCTGCAAAATGCCACTAAAGTTCAACAAAACAAAACACGCATTCTCTTTGAGTCTCTCAATAGAGGAAACCAATTAAACGCCATTTAATTTCTGAAATACGCCGTGGGGGGAGGGGGGGAAACAAAACAACGACTTTACTGCCAGTCAGATGTATTTTTTCCTCATTGCAAATCAGAAACAGGAGTCCTCACGTAAAAAAAAGGAAACAATCAGTGATTAGTCACCCTGTTGATGAGCATTTAACAAACAACTCAGAGTAATGAAAAGCAGAACCTACAACAGAATAGTATTTCATTCTTCTCAGCTCGTTAGACCAAGAAAATGAAGCAATAAATGTAGAGCCCGAGGCTCGCTAATACACAATCTGTAGGCACAAACTGTCAGGAAAGCAAAATCAGCTCCTTCAAAAACGCAGGACCACAGTTAGGGTTAGGGTTAGGGTTAGGGTTAGGGTCTCAGACTAACGCGGGTGAAGGGAACTCAGCTCCTCCGGCATGCTGGGTGTTGTGTCTGAAAGTCATGCTGGAGAGCATTTATCTGTCCCCAGCTCCACTCCAACACTCAGCTGGATTCTCCATGCTTGTTTTTCTTAAGGATGAATGTCTGCAAGCAGGACTTTTTTTTCCCGTGCCCAAGTGTGCGTGTGTGTGTGTGTTTGTTATGGCAGGTGGGATTAGAGAACATGGCTAATATAGTTTCTGAAATACATTCCAAATAATCATGGATTACTCACCTCATCTGTATGGAAGATTGCAAGAGCAAAAGTGGGTCAGGGCCCCCTTTTCATTGGCTCGCTGTCCCTAAAGCGGCGCGCTATCCTTCTACGTCTTAACAGTAGGTGGCGATAATGCCGTGTAATGCTAACTGACACCCGTCATTTATGCCAACTGAGGATTGGGAAAGTTTGGTGGATAAAAACTGCTGCAAAAGAAACTTGCTTAATCGTTGGTCGATGATTACATACCCTTAAATCTTTGTCCCAAAGGTTTTAATTCAAATGCAGCTATTTTAAGTGTTAAATGTAACTTTTCCCTCTTTATTGTTGTTAACTGCAGGTCAATTATCTTGACGACTGACCAGATTCTCTTTACAACGTGTACAGGAACATCCTGTCTGCTGCAATCTGCTTTGCGTTGTCCTTCAGACCACGGCCGCTCAGGCTACGACGCTAATACCTGCAGCAAAACCTCGGATTCAATCAACTAGGAAACTACAGGAGCTCTGAAGGCTTTCGAGCTGCCAAAGAATCGTCTGTCCACGTGTTACGCGTACGCGTGACGTGGTATCAGAGTTTTTACTTGCACACGGACAAACGCACGCGCCTCTTTCATTTCACCTCCTCTCCTCTGACTACCTGTGTTCTGGATAATCGCCACCAATGAAAATAGAAAAGGAAAATAAATAAATAACAAAAGGGAAGTGCAATGCTCAATGGGCAGACGGTCACCATAGAAACAAGCAAGCCATATCCCAGCTGTCAAAATTTAATTTCCTCTGTCCTTTTCCTATAGGAGACACAAGGGAGAAGTCAATATCTTAACACAAAACAAGCGGTGTGATACATCCCGCATACATATTCAGCATCTGCTAGCTTAATACATCCTTTCCTACCAACCAGGAGGCACCAAGGAACTTTCATTATTAGGTTATTGTGAAATACAGAACGGGGGCTAATATTATCTTGAGTATTGCAACTGGCAGGAGGGCTTTACATACCAAAGAGGGCTTTATGTAACAAAGGAAGCAGAAGTGCGCGACACATGCAGTCAACCATTCTTACAACCCTGGTTAAACACATGGTTGTGTTGCCTTTAATGCTGAAACCCTAATCTACTAGATAAGTATAATATAATAACGCTTTCTGTCAGCGTCCTTAATGGGACCGTCAGGGCGCTGAATCAGACGTCAGTGCCGATTGAGAGGCGAGCGCGCCCGTGGGCACGTGCGTGCACATTTGTCTGTGTTTTCTTATGGGCGTGAAGACGAGGGAGCACGTTTAGCCTCCAGCAGAACCGATTTCCCCTTTGAGGAAATGTGGAATCTGCGACAAAAATCAGAAGAGACTGAGTGAAAGAGTGAGCCCTGGGCAAACAGAGCCCCCTCGCCCCCCTCCCCCCCCAACGCAAGCACCCGATTTCTGCTCCTTCATTCTGATCTTTCCAGTGCAACGCAAGGAGGCAAGCGGTGTCAGAATACCACAGCCAAACTTTCCTGCCAGCCATTACATAATTGCATTAATATGATGATATTAAAAATGCAAACATGCAGATTCTTTCATGGCGTCTCCAGCAGTTATAACATCTAAAGTCTCAAAAACCGGGAGTGTATAATAGTTCACCCTGTCTGCTTCTTTCAACCTGCAAATGAACCACCCAAGTCCATCTACCGCCTAATTTGTTGGAACAAATGTACATCTTTTTTTTTTCTTTTAAAGTTATTTCCTCTTATAGCTACATCGCCATAAACAAATCATTTGGAAAAAGAAATTTTCATGATTCTTCCACCACTTTTACATGTTTTTTTTTTGTATTGGGTGTCATTTTGGCATTGATTGAAATAAACAGACCATCGCTCAGCCACTGCCAGATGTTTAAAGTAAATGAATACCATTAAGGCCTTTCCAGCTATGAGGTAGAACCCTCAGGGTTTCCCTTTGGTCAAAAGTAAAACAGTGAATGTCAAAGGCTCCGCTACATCTCCAGCTACTGTGATGAACCTGACTGTTAGATAACCATCTGTGGGTGTGACTGCGGTGCTAATCAGTGTCTTCTGAAAATATCTGACCCCGATGCATCTGTAATGGAACCCAAGCTCTGCCATTTCTATTCTGTCTGCCTCTCTCCATGTGACACCTGAAATGTGACAGGCATTGTTATTTTCTTTACTCTGTGCACTGTGCACACTGTAGAAGCTCTCTACATTATTAAACCTGCGGCTGCATACTGTTATTTTCAGGTTTATCTATTATATATTTAGTTTCTGAGCCGAGTTACAACATAGAACTTGTACTATAAATACAAAAAAATCTTTCAACAGAGCCGAGGGGAATCTCTGCATCATCGGTGATTTTATCAACAGTATATACAATGGCTTCAATTTTAGTTATTGTGAGGAATATGTGAAGGCTTTTTTGCTAATAGTGACCTTCTGCCCACAAGGCTCCTGAAGTGTTTGTGTTGGTTAGATTGTCATATTCTGGATTCTTGTTATTATACAGCTGTTTTCAAACCGGGATGCGCATGAGCAGGGGAGCACGGGACAACTGTGATGGCCAGCAGATGGTGCTAATTTTACGACCAACTACCTTAAAAACACCACAGGTTGGTCGTTCCTACCAGCATGGGCAGGTTTGGCACGGGACTAACGGACCGGACTACGTAAAGAAAGTTCTGGTTGTTTGATTCTTTGTCTAGTAATGTCTGAAAACCATGAATGTTGAAACAAAAGGGGGGTCAGGTAATGTCATAAATCATCTCTGATTCATTAAAATGCTCCGTAGCTGCATACCACCAGTCTTTTAGTGAGAAGACAGCTTAACAGGAAATAACCAATTAACTATCTGACACAAAGCATGGCTGGTTTTCTAAAGGTTGCGTCCCGGCTCCCGTTTCACCGACACTGTCAAGACAAAGAAAACGCTCCCCTATTTGGTGAAAGTGTCACTGTGAGGAACACGATAAACACCTTCCCCTACGTGTGATCTCTCAGGAGCAAAATGTTAATCCTCCAGCCTCGGCTTCAAATCCGCCCACAGAAGTTGACCCACAGTCTCTGCAAACAAAGATCGTTGTCGGTTTGTTCGGGGGAGCGCGCGGGTCGACTGGAAACAACATCCAATACCACAAAACCGGTTTGGAGCCATGAGTGTGAAGAAAATACCGAAAGCCAAATGAAGTCAGACGCCGTGCAGATCCCTCCCTGGCAGAGGTGCTCGCACGTACTATCAGGGGCTAAAAGTGCTCCGTCTGAGCGCTCGGCGACTGGGAGACAGAAATGATCGGAAATATAGCTCTAATATTCTTTCAAAGCGAACTTGGTTATTCATTTACCCTCGGCCATTCTGCACTCAAGCCTTGTTCTGTGTCTCAGGGATATGAAGTTTGGTAAGTATTCACGGGGGAGGCTCCAGCACGGCAATCCCTAGAAGAGGAAGCTAACAGTGACCTTCGGTCTCTTTCTCCATGTTAATCGTCTCATTTTATTTAAGATTTGCTCAAAATGCATGAAACAGAATCCTGCTACTGCCAGTACACATTCACAGGACAAAAGTCAGCCCTGTTCATGGACAAGCTATCAAGTCAAGCTTCCATTAAGGCCTCGGGCCTTGAATGTGGACATCACATCAAAACGCTGTATTCATTCATATGCACATGCGTACCTCTGACTGCTGGCTTTCCCGGGGATGCGGTCTCCTGTGGGGTCCATCGGGGAGGGGAGAAGGTTGAAACACGAGGTCAAGGACTGGCTGGAGTCTTCCCTGGACACTGAACACACCGGCAAAAAAATGCCGCAGTCAATTCACAGAAACACGTAGAAATATTTAAGTGACTGGCTTCAATAATAAAGGCCTTTTCCAGAAATGGAGCCCATCTGAGAGAGCTGTATGGAAACACCTCTCCAAAGACTTGACCCCTCATGCTGCCTCTGTAAAGGTCCTGCCCCCCCCCCCCCCCCCCCCCTTTGATTTAGAAGGTTACGCGTCACAGTTGTAGTAGCAACATAAAGCCTGCCAACCTCCAACGAGCTACTTGAGTAAATTCACGTGGTTTCACATGTGCAGCGTGCATCCAACGCCATCTTAGCCTGTTAACGCTCGGAAAAATAGGTTGGAGTTCACAGCTGGTACAAAGAAACGTGCTAAATTCCCTCCTTCATATTTGGAATTCTCGTTGGCTTGACTTTAAGCGAACGTCTCATCAAACCTTTAATTTCACGCTGTGGTCTGTGAACCACTCGCTCTAATAACTGAGCACACCTGAGTTGTTCTATTAGACCTATTTTGTATACTAATTAGTTTACCTCCTTCACCTCTGTTTGAGGCACCGCTGACAGCAAGTAAATTCACATGCACGCGTGCAAGCGCGGCTTTTACCCGCTCTTCCTCCCAAAATGCTCCAGCCCCTATATGCACAGCAGTCTGGCTTGTTATTCAGCTGCTTCAGTCATTGTGGGCCTTCGACTCTGCCTGACTACAACTGTGAATTTCTGATGGGCCATCTGGGGCTCCAAAATTGCCGGAGGATGAATAAAATCAACTCATTTTTACGTGTGATTTGATTCGAGCGTCCCAAACACGCCAGAAACTCAAAACCGTTCAGTGCAGAGTTGTGAAGAACTGAAATCCGTAATATATTTTGCTGACTTTTGTTTTGAAGAGTGATGTGTGTGAAAAGGAGGCTGCCATTGTTCTGAAATCAGCAGAAATGAATCAAATTGGAGGCTGGCGAGACGTCGCTTCACCAGACTTTAGTGGCTTTAAAATATTTAATGATGTGAAAAGCTGCGGTTTTTTTTTATGTATGTATGTCACATAAGTGAAGGTTGTTGTGCCGAAGACTCCTTTAAGAACTACATCACCGGCATCATCCCCCCCCCCGACAGTCACTGCGCAGCACGGCTGCCGCGCTGACATAAAACAAAGATAGAGTGCTGTAAATGAATCAAGGACATCAAATGCTGCGAGCATCCCGACTGAGCGCTGATTTCCTTGAAAAAGACAGGCTACAGGTGCTAATGAGGAGGAGAAACAAAGGGAATTTAAAACAAAGAGAATTTAACCAACCTCTGAAGACCTGCCAGCTTCTCTTTTAAGGAATAAAAAGGGGGGAAAGTAGATCCTAGATTGGATGTGGAACTAAATCAAACTTTGAAATAAGTCATCCCCTAAATGCCCAATTTAAACCTTCTACAGCACAGCTCCTGAAGTACACGAGCAGGTTCATTTCCTGTCATCTGACAGCAACTGAGAGGGAGCAGAGCTGCGAGTCTGGTGTTCCACTGGAGCTCTGGGCACCAGAAGACTATTCCCTCAACCAAAAACAGCTAATGCAAGGTTAATTCCCAGCCAGTGCCCTTGACCTGAATTGGCTCATTGCTCCTCGCGGACAATTTAAATGCAGTTTGTGGTACAACAGTGGTCAAGTTTCTACAGCTAAAACGAATGAGGATCGAAAGACACGGTCCAGTGCAAATTTAGACAGAACACGTTTGCGATGCTTCTTAATATGGAGAAGTTACCGTGGCGATGTCGCTGGTCATCAGAGAGGTCCATGTCCAACATGAGATCATCTTCATCCAACTCTGAGGAACCGAGGTTGTTCAAAACATCCTACAGAGACAAGAAAACAGCACCGGTAAAATGATAAATCTCCTATTAAGTAGAAAAACACTTGATCCATATCCAAGCCAGATTTTTAAATTGTAGATAACTACATAAAAGAGAGCTGCTTTCTTTATGAGCAACCAAAAAACAGATTACCTGTGTCTCCTTCAGGCGCAGTTCAAAGCTCAATACTGCCACCTGATGGCCATTACTGGAAATGCTGTATTTTTTTGAAAGTCAGGCCGATCTTAAACAGAAATATTGGAATTCGTCCCACCACTGAATTTGTTGTATCCTCTGGTGCACGCTGCAGCAGAGCTGTGCACTGGCAAGAATCCTGATATCCAACGCGCAGGCCAAGTACACATCAAGACTACTGTGATATATTAAGATGCTCCAGCACTCTTTTTCATGGAAGCTGAAAAAAATTCAAATCTGTCCATCAGATGAACGGCACCGTACCGATGCATCCTTCACAGCTACATTACACGTCCATCTTCCCCCTCAGAGTATAAAAAGAGCTTGATTTTATTAACATTCCCAACCACTCAACCATATTTGTGTGCAACAGAAAATATCCCAGTAGTGTGTGCGTCTGATCTGCCATGAGATACTCATCCAGAACATATTCCACTCTACTGGAAATGAATAAATGACATCATTTTAATTCATAAAGTGTATCGACAAAGTGAATTAAGCACACAGTAGCTGTGCAATGCTGTTCAACAGACCCCATTAGAAGCACAGAATTGTGTTAATATGATTTTATAACCCTTTGTTTCACCCTTTGTAATATACTTATAAGATTTGAGTATCATCCTTGTGTTCATAGATTTAATATGAGTTTTACTTCTCATTGAGGCTGACACTATCTGGAACACACAAGGGATAAGAAGCAAGGCATTATTTAATTCCATCAAAAGCCACAGGTTTCTGTTCCCGAGCTGTGGAAATCACATATAGAGTCTATGAAAATTACATTTATTCAGTGCTTTAGGGTGGTAAACATCAGGATCAGGGTAGAGAGATTTGGCGTCGCGGCGGGGTATTACAGCTTCCAGCTAAAGCAAACATACAGACTTACAAATTGCTTTCATCTTGGATAAGCACACGTTCCGCAGCCGCTCCTGGTTACGATGCGCCTGAGAGAACGAGGGATCGAGTGTCCTGTCAAACTGTAAATCCAGCGGTTGTGTGAAAAGTAACTGATTTTTACCTACGCCACCTGCCTCGCATCGCCAGGCAGTCCAAACAACAACCGCACATCCCATTACAAAGCAAATCCCACGTGAAGATTAACAGAAAAACACCGTTTATAAACCGGTGTGTCCCGGTTGTAGATTATTGACTGTGTGAGCAGCGGGATCAATATTATTCCCACACTCATATATTTTCAGGCGCATATTTAATTCCAGGCTAGATGATTTTTACCTGCATGTAAAGCTGCTATAAAGAATGTTGCACCGCCCAAAATATGATAGCGGGGTGGGAGATAACATTTATTCATCCTAATTATTGTCTACAAGAAGAGAATCTCTGTAAAATTGTAGATTTATAGAAGCAGTCGCTTGTGTAATAAGTCATTACCAGCAGACACGATCATCTGTATTACTCCAGCATAATTTAGAACATGAAGATGTTTACGAGTTGAATTTTTATGCCCCTAAACTCTGATTAAGCTGCAGTCGGACTTTTGGTAAATGGCAATAAAAACAATCGGAATGCTTGTGAGCTGCAGCAAAGTCATAAAGTTGCAGCAATCAATCCTTCGATGGAAATTCAGATAGACGGAAGATTCCAAAATCACCTCAGAGGTACAGCAGAGGGGTCCATTAAATCCTCCTGTGTTGGAGTCTTTTACAGGCTGATTCGTCTTGGATAGCTAATGAGCCTCTAATGGACAATCACCTCCTTTTGTTCTGGGCGCATTTGTCGCCGTACGAGCTTCAACAGCGAGCTTATGAACAGGATATTATCCTGAGCAAATTACTGTCAAACAATCAAAACGAAAGTGGAAGGAACGCATATGTTAACCAGTCGTAGGTCCAGTCCTTCAGTAATATCCACATAAACGCAGCACAGATGGGTTTCAAACCTCACTAATGGAGTTAAATCATGACGTGATTGTGCAATAACGAAATATGACTGTCTGTGGGGATGAAATAAGAGAGCCCAAACTTGTTCCTGCAAATGTCTCTGCAAAACTGGAGAATTAATGGCTGTGATCTTTTGTTTTTTGACACCCACACGAGACTCGACGGCCGGCGACCCTGTTCACACACAAATGCTACAGTCGCACTCCCGTGAAAGGTTTCGCTGTTTACGCCGTCCTGCGAGAGATCTCTCAAAAGAGAACGGCCGACACGACCAAGAAATTCTCTGTTTACTCCGTCAGTCGGCTTGAGTTTCAGCCCAGCTGTCAACAGCAAACCTTCATCCAACGCTAAATATGTTGGTAAAAACAAATAAGATCCCAAAGGGATCGGAGTCAGATTAGGGAACAGCTGAAGCCAACAAAACCTTGCCTCGCTTCCCGACGGGACCTCGCCGTTTATCCAAATTCAGCAAATTAGTCATTTGTCTGTGCGAGCCATGGCTTTATTTGCATTTATGATAATTATATCCTGCCTGTGCTGTAATGACAGCGGCAATAAAGCGCAGTTATCCAGCGTGGAGCACCTTAGTCTGGCGCTGGTTTATTGTGCACAGGTGCCAGGTCCCGTGGGCCTCCTTAACGCATAAACATCAGTCAGCCGCGCCATATGTCTGCATAAAAAATCAGCATCTATTCCCTCCCCTTTGTCTGCCTCGCCACCTTTAACTTTAATCGCGAGCTGCTAAAAAGATGTCGTGATTTGTCAGAAATGGCCCGCTTCTCCATAGCCGAGAACCCCCTCTGAACCTTGAGAGGGCGGCTGCTGAAAGACGCAGTGGAGCTTTATCTGAGCGACGCAACAGGACTCCTGCAGCTCCGTAACACTTAAGCTTCTGAGGAGGCCTTCAAAAGTCCCAAATAAGGAGGAAAAAATAAAGATCACTCAGTGTTTGATGGAGTGCTTCTCAAGGAGCGGATGCCGACGTACGTACACGGCAACGTGCTCTGCATATCCCTGCGCTTTTTAATCCCCTGGCGAAAGCCACCAGAGCCTGATATTTTAAATTGGCTTACAGGTTTCCACCCCTGAACCTGACCGCGTGGGCTCTAAGAGCATGAGCGGCTGTGAAAGATGTGCGCAGTTACCCTACGGATCAGCAGACGAGAGGCAGAGTGTTGAAGCAGAAACAGACGAGAGGACCGGTGAAGCACCTATTCGCGCAAGCACTGAAATTAATTTAGGGATTTGTCCTAAAAGCTTCAAAATGAAATGGCTTTCCTTTTCATTAAAGAACTTAATGGTAAGGTTATTACCTTGCGGAAAACTGGCGCACACAACAGAGCTTGATATGTGCTAAATTGCATCATGTTATCACAGATGCACATCATCAACTAGAGTGATGAAAGTAATGACTTTTCATTTAGGAACTCTTTTATCTGGCTACCAAGTGGATACACAACTTATACACAACTATAACTGAGATGCTGGGCTCATTTCATCCCATCCGTATCCATTTATACTGGCCTCGTCACCACCCCAATGGGTCCCAGGTCCACCATGGGTCCCAGTTCCAAGGGTCACACGAGAGATAATCTAAACTGTTCTCTAACTGGAAAATGGATTCTTGAACAACTGACGGGCTAAAGTGTAGCATCTCTTCTACTGAGCCAACCTTTTGCTCCCGTGCAGAAGTCAGTGTTACAGAAACGCGGCTCCTTTATTCAGACCGCAAAGATAAAATGTTACACAGAGCTGGAATGTTCCTTAAAAAATATATATATATATACAGAACCATTTATTTGTGGTCTGCAGAAAGACAGGAAAGGCAATGCAAAGCTAACAGGAAACCCAGAGCTAAGACTGTTTACATGGTTAATTTGTAACGCAGTAAATCATTTCCCATTTAGACAGTGATTCCTTGTTCCGTGTTACAGTTCTGTGTGCCAAAAGTTGGCGGCAGGGAAATTATGGTTAGGATTTAAGCACAAGCACTGGCTGCTCAACAGCTCCATGATTTAGACACAAGCAGTGTCTTGAATTATAGAGCATAAGTTACTGATAAACAACACTGTCACAGAGAGTGCTGCTGTAAAGAAAGAGAGAACCGAGCCAAGCCCACTCAGTGACGTCTCAGTGGTTTCCTTCACCGGCGAAGTGAGGCTGAGCATCCTGGAGTTTGTCACACGCTTTATTCTACGTTTGAAGAGAACAAGATGAGAAGACACACGTTGACACTCACCAGACTCCCCAGTTTCGATGATGAAGAGTTGTTTCTGTGCTTGAGCAGGCCGCATCCCTCCGTGCCAGTGGCATCTCTGTGGTTTCCATGGACACGAGGCCCACCGGCACCCTCAGACGATGAACGCAGACGCCGTTCCATCCTCATCACTTCGTGGTAGGGGCTGGCGCTGGTGCACAGAGAGGCTGGACCAAGGAATTGAGCAAAGGCAAAGAACGCTGGAGCAAAATTTAAAAAAAATTGCACGTGCACCATAGGGAGACCCTGCAACTGAATCTATTAGGACATCATGTCTGGGCCAAGTGTGTTTGAGGGTTCAGATTTGTTTGGAGGGTCAGGCTTAGGGTTAGGAACTGGGAAAGGCATTACCTCCAAGAAAGTCCTCACTAAGATAGAAATACAAGGGTGTGTGTGTGTGTATGTGTCACAAGGCCTGTCCTACCTGCATGTGGTTTCCTCAGATGAGAGGACCTGGGTTCGTGGCAGCCACAGAAGCTTCCTCTCTCTTGAGCCGACAGCGTGTTTCTTGTCCTCCTTTCCGATTGTTCTGGGTTAGAGTGACACCCCTCGCTGCGCGCCACCCCAGGCTCGCTCTCACTTGTGGTCTCCGTGTGGTAACCCGTCTTCCCGTGCTCCGCTACTTTCATCCCCTCGTCAGCCGACGTCTCTCCCCCGGTTTCCTTTCCCTCCTCCTCCCGCTCCTCCAGCGACTGCTGCTGCAGAGGTATGCGGGGCACGGCCGTCTCCGGCTCCGAGAGGGAAACGGCGGTCTCGTAGTCGGTGTGGTTGGCCGCGCTGGTGTCGAGGAGTAAGGGCTTTTCGGTGCTGGAATGGGCTGGAGTGAAGAACACCTAAAAAACCAAGCATGTGTAAAGCTCAACAAAATGTTACAAATGGACTCAATTAGCTCCGTTTTTATGATTCGCTGAGAGGGAAAACGCACTTCAGCGCTCATTAATTAAGCGTAGGGGTCCTGAGGCGGGCGCCTGTTCGCAACAGTCAAACCACATTTTTGTTTCGGAGAGCTATAAAAACGACCCTTTTCTGTCTGTATCTCTTTTCCAGAGTGAATGGTTTTCCTTATCGCACGTAAAACTAAAGAGAATAAATTGTTTGAGCGGGAGGAAACTTGTGAGCGCGGAGGTGGAAACAGACCTGCAAATCTCCTCTCTCTTTGTCTGCCTTAAATCCTCCGACTGTAAGGACATTTCATGCCCGCTGCTTCATTTTAAGCAATACTTCACACGTTTCACAAAGCAGTCGTAAATATTCCTCTTTTATGGTTTTGGCTGCTGACATTCAAGGACACCGTGGGGGTATTATTTGCTCCTCATCCATTTCCTTCCTTACAGTAATAAATTCGCACAGCCTAAGAATTTATTGTACTGGTGTTTGAATGCACTTGTCAGAACAATATATGTCTTCGCTGAATATTAATGCCTTTGACTCAACAGCCCTGTACCTGGGAGGTAGAGACAGCCACGCTGAAGGTCTCTGGGGCGGCTGGGGTGTCATCAGGGGCGGCATCAGCCGCCAGTCCAGGAACGGGCGCTGGTCCTGGGTCGAAGCCGGATCCCGGGCTCGGGGCCGGCAGAACGTCCACCTCTGAGATGGAATCTTCAGTGTTGGGGACGAACTCTGAGGGGGTGACGGCTGTGGTCCGATCCTCCGACACCATGGGCGACTGGAGGGAGCTCTCGCCAGGAGCGCCCAGCAGCTCTCCAGGCCACGAACCCGGGGTGATCCCGCCAGTGCCGGGGGTGAGTGTGGTCGTGCTTGGAGGTTCTAGGTTGACCTCGGGCGGCCTGTTGTGATCGGAGGCGCGTGAGAAGCGGTGGTGGGCTGAGAAAGACTTGGGCAGCAGCTGTTTCTTGTGGCGTGAGGAGCGCTTGTTGCTGCGGCTGCCTCCGCTGTAGTCGTCGAGGAACCCCGAGTCGTCGCCCTCGTTCCCCCCCGAGCCGCTGATGCAGTTGATGAACACATTTCGATTGGTGGAGGAGGAGGAAGAGGAGCCTTTATCGAAATCCTCCGTCTGCGATCGCGTGATCTTCTTCTTGTGGCCTCCGAATCCAAAAGAATGGCGCGACCTGGGCCGACCGCAGCTGTCGGTGAACCCCGACGACGGCGACGTCTCCGGGTTGTTCCCATTCGTGTCGGCGCTCTGCGTCGGCTGAGGGGCGTGGTTTAGGTTTATGGGCTGGTCGCGAGGGTCGCTGTTCCGTTTAGTGGTGAAGCTGAGAGACGGAGCGCGGAAAAGGCTCCGGCGCTTCCCGGTGCTGCCGGAGCTGGAGTTGGTGCTGGACGGGGAAGAGCTGTGGACGCCATTCCCCACTCCCCCTGAAGACGGAGAGGAGGGGAGCGACTCCTGCCTCTTGCTGTTGCTTCGGCGGAAAATGGGCAGACGGGAGACAAGAGTGGAGCGGCGAGAGCTCGATTCACCCATCTGGGCGGCGAGGTAGAGGGAAACTCTGAGGGAACGAAGGAACACAATCACATCAGTGAGTCAAGACCCAGAGGCCACATCCAAGTATATCACACCCCAAATGAGCGCCTGACAACAAAATATGATCAGAATGTATCATATTTTAACAGATAGCAAGTTCCAGTAAACACTGAGGTTGATAAACGTTCTCATTGTTGTCGGGAATCAATTAGCCAAACAGAATAAACCGTTCTGAAAACACCGACAGAGCGGCTCTGCGGGAACACCTGCAGCCCTTTTGTTTTTGATCTCAGTGTAATAGGCTTACATTAACACCCTTTTACTCAACTAGCACAAGGGACTGTTGCCTCCTTGAAAGTAAATTTGATCAGGTTCTAAGCATACAGGGATGAAGAGCTCTCTTTCACGCAGCCTTGCTCCTGAAAGGTTGATTCATTTTGTGAGAGACGGGGGAGGCAAACCTTTTTTTTTTTCTCTTACTGACATAATAAACACACAGGTGACATATGCAGAAAACACGTGAGTATAATCTGCCCCGCTGGGATCACTTCAGGTTCGGTGGACGCGTCAGTGCTCGCCGGAACGTTCGCAGCGTTTAGACAACATGTTTTTCATAGAGAAAGTTCCCAATGACCCGCACACTATAAGACTGGTCCGTAATCGAGCGCATGACATCAGATTAAACCCTCTTTCTAAGACCTTAGCAACCCAACATAACAACAAAAGTGCTCAGCCTCTCCTACGGCGTACCGCAGGGGATCTCTGTGAGCTATCTGGTATAAGTCACGCTCACACGTTTACAATGTTTCGCGCTGGACCACCCAATGGGTGAGGTGTGGGCGAGATCGAACCGATGACCTTTGTATCGCCACGCACCAATCCTCCAGCACCTTGGGGGGGTTTCAAAGATCAGGCTGTTTCGCATCAAGCCTGATGAAACCGAACGTGGAGAAACAGAAGTCCTGCTGCCTGTTTACTTCCTCAGGGCTCCAGCACACAAAGCGCGACTGTCACAGAAGCAGAACCCGAAAACGAAGCTCAATTCAGACCACAAGCAGAAATCTGCAATGTTTAACTTCTGTATGTTATTTTAAAAGTGCCTCAACTGGCTACTGCAGATAACAATGCTGGTGGTGTTGGTAACTATAACAACCATGTCAAAATCAGCTGGTAGACAGAGAATTACAGGTGTGTTTGTGTCTTTCACCACAATAACCATCATTACACGTCAGGGGATGCATTTTTGCATATTTGTGCTACGAAAAGCCATAGCATTCATTTTATAATAATATAATAATATATAATAATAATATAATACTTTTGGGGGGGGATTCTTTCCAAAAGTGTGGTAGTTTTGCTCCATTTGTCTTTAATATTTGATACCGCCTACAGTCACAGAAACGACAACTTAAAAGAGGATGTGTAGATTGTCTTGGAGAACAACCGTAGTCTGCACAATATGGAAATGAAATTCAGTGTAATGTTGGTCGAAAAAGACAGAAGTAAACAGTGTTTCCATGTAAAGGGCGATGCGCGCAACCTCTGGTCCAGCTTGGAAAAACGGGCTTATCTTTACTGAGAAGGAAAACACACCACATTCATGATAAGACACTCGTTTTTACCCATTATGGGATAGCTGAGCATCTTGACTTTAGCTAATAATCAAACATTTCGGATGGCTGCAGACGGATCAGCGTTTGCAGACCGCTCCAACGTCACATCAATGGGCCTCGGCTCAACGCCGACTTCTAGGAATCATACAGCAGCCTGGTTGATAATCACACCGTTTGATAAGCAGCTAGAGCCGGATACCAGATAACAGCGTTCGCACGGCCGATGTGCAGCCGTCGGGGACCCAGCGGGACGCCAACAACTGTCAAAGCGAAACGCCAACAGCGATCCGACCGGGATCGACCTGAGCTGCACCCTAGCTAGCCGAGCCGCGTCACCTCAGCCATCGCGGCTCAACGCGAGCGGAGATTCCCGGGGAAGCATGCGAAGAAAACGCAACGTGTCGCTTCTTTTGAGATCCAAAGGTCACTGGAATTTAGAGGAAATTCTGGCGCGGGCACGGACAGCCGGCTTGGCTAGCCGTCAGCACGGTTACGTACCGTCAGCGTATTCCCGGCGTCTCCGCCGAGGCCGCTCCGCGCTGAAGCCGTCAGATATGTCTTCGTTTTGTGATCATTAATTTCAGAACTAGACGGGGATTTCTGAGGTCGTAGTGGTGCTGCGCAGAGGTGGCGCCGTGTGTGGTAATGACGCTGGTGTTACACCTCCGTGACGTGGAGGCTCTCCTTCCGCGTTAGCGGCAGGCCGCAAGCGGTACGTACGCGGCGTGACGTAGGCCGTTCTCCTCCCATCGTCCCCTCCGGCCCGTCCGCATCCCGGAGGTGGGTGATGGAGGAGGCCCGCTCCATTCACCTCCAGAACCGGACCAACTGGTCCTTTACCTCGAGTTCACTGCATTTTCGAATCTGAACTATTGGATTCATCGGATCATTGGGAATCGTTTCTTGAATGTATTGAATGTAGCCTAGCATAGTGGTTTTTGGCGTGACTAAAATTATTTTATTCAAAGCTGCAGTCATAATGTCAATGGAGTTTACCTAAGATGTAACTACTACGTCAGAGTTGTAATTAATGATTGATTTGGTAAAAACATTTCAATAAACATCCAGGAATAAGGCAAATGTCAGCTGTCAAAATACAAACACGTCGGCACCAAAAGGGTCTCCATTGGTTTAAATATGCGAGTTTTATTTGATAAAAAACCTCACACAGCAATTTAAAAAGTGTAGCATTTTCAGGATTCAGAAAACAGAACAATTTAATACATACGCACACACTGAAACCCTGCACTTACACCACTACACAGTAACAAATGCACTGTTATTAATTTAGAGTTTAAGAAAAAAATAAAATCACTTTGTATAAAGGAAAAGCCATTTACACCCCCAAAGTAGGAAACCATAAACTATTCAGCTATAAACCATAAACTATTAACAGTGCAAATCTAGTAGCCTGCTGTCTATTCTACAGCCAGTTTCATAATATTGCACACACACATTAACTATAACGCGCCTGCAGAGCCAAACTGTTGCTGACATGCTACAGAGATTTTTAAAGTGCTAGCTTGGAACAGGATTGAGAGCCAGCCCGAAAGACGTTTGGTTCTAAATACATAGCTAGAAATACAAGTTGGGATGCAGTTTGATTCAAAATCAGATGTACATGTTGTAAGACTGTATAATCGACAGTATTGTGACCCTCAGGTGGAACTAATCGAAGATGTCAAGAACAAGAACATTCAGCAGTTTGTTCAGTAATTACCAGAATACATTCTGTGACAAAGAAACCGTAGAAACCCTGCCAGTTTATGAATGCATAGACAGGTTTTGAAGATGTCCGTGTTCACAGAAATTAAATTCTTAATTTTGATGCTACACAAAACAGTAAAAGTGAATTTATTAAATCGCTTTTTGACACCAATCGAAAACACTGAAAGAATATAACCAGCACCACTAGAAAGAGGAAGGAAAGGTTGATAGTACCATTAGAAAAGCTCTCCAAAGGCAGCTGAACAATGTAGCTTGTGTTTACAGGAATGAGTGGTAGACGTCGTTTTAAAACCCACAAGTGAAGCCTAAACTCTAAGATTATAGATGGAGTCCATCAACGCTGGATCACTATGTACAGAACAGTTGAACTAAGGTTATGAAGGCTGTGAAACCGACTGTCGTGGGTCGCTGCAAACCAAACCGACTCGTTTCTGTGAGGAAAAGTCGCTGTTAAGGTCTCCCAGGTGTTACAGTTAGAGGTAGATACCACTGGGCCTGACGAAGGGCCTAAGAAAATACACACATGCACCTGTCACTACAATCCCCCCCCCCCCCCCCGAAAAAAGTGAAATAAGCTCAAATGCAACGTACAAACCTACATGTAGGCACATTTACAGTGCACATTTACAGTGCACATTTACAGTGCACATTTACAGTGCATTTCTACAAAAACAATAAATGGTGGAAACGATTGTGAATTAGTTACTTCATCAAAGCCCGTGATATACCAACGCACCGCACGCCTCTCTGCTCAAAGTTGTTACGTGATAGCACTTTTATGGAGGAACCTGAATGAGTGCTTAGAAGCCTTTAAAAGATGTTTAAAAGATTTAAAAGATGTGCACGTGGCACTGCATGCGACACCAGAACCAGCACGCTTTGGTTATTGGGAACCTGATGTTGACGGTGTTCTGGTACCTGGCTGGTTTTACGATGTTAAAGTCACATTCGGTGCTGCGTAAACAAAAGATGACACCAAACTGGCGCCAGTCGTCAAGCTGCACATCTAGTTTTTCTTAAGCGAAGACATTAAAGTCGTGAGGAGAATAGAGACTGGTGATGTGTACAAGGCTTCGTTAATGTGCAAAAAAGAGCCGTGACAGAGAAAAGTAGTGTTTTCTGTGATCAGGTGGAGCATAAATAGGAAACAAGTCACCACGATACCATAAACTAACAGCTTAACGTTACACCAGTGTGTGATCCGACTCTACCCACCCTAAAAACATACAATGATCATTCAGGCTCGCGTCGTGTTGCTGACATGTTTGCAGAACTCCCCCCCCACCAAAAAAAAGGCACGACGGCACTAGCTTTGCGGTAGCTGCCAGCCTCTCGGAGGTCCGGAGGCGGCATCGAGACCTACGCTGCTACATTCAGACAAACTGTGAGGAACATGAGCGACGATCACCCCAAAATAAACACAGCACAAGGTAACCATCAACACGAATGAGGCAAAGGAGGGAGCGTGACGCAAAGGTGTTCCATGTTAAGAGTAATATTACAGGTAGCTGCAGAGGAAGCTGTGCCGATTTAACGGCTGATGATAGAAATCCAGAACCATATAATAATTACATACAGAGACTTTGGCAATAAAGAGGATCAATCTGACACCACATCATATCCCAGCCTCTGAAGACCTCTGCACTGGGGGGGTCACGTGCTTCTTAACCGATGCTAAACTCTCAGGCTTTCCACATTTACATTTAGTACCAAAGATCACGTCCACCTCATCTGACATGCAGTGAAGCAGACCAGTCCGCCCGCCCAGACCAGAACACGCCACAGTTTAAACTAATAAAGTCCACGAGCCTCCACGCACCGTCCTCCCTCAGAACGGCAGCCTCTTGGCGGTGACAAACTCCTCCAGTTGGATTTTGCCGCCCCCCATGAGCCCAAATGCTGGATACATGGTTCCAGAACAATCCACCTGCCGCTCATAAAGGCATCGCATGGTGTCGGCGTCATAAAAGTACACGCGGCAGGCGTCGTAGTCGAGGCACACGCCCAGGCGCTGCGGCATGGGCAGCACGCGGTTTCCAGGGTCGCTGCTCGTGGGTGCGGTCGCTGAGGAAATGGAGGAGGATGAAGACGCTTTGGGGATGAAGAGTTTGCCCATGCCCACAGTGAGGAGGGTGAAGGGCTGGCAGAGCTCGTAACAGGCGTCCTCGCTGCCGCTGTCGTGGCCGCTGTCGTGGTCGTACCTGCAAAAATGAAGAGGGCATGTATGGATTTGTTCAGCTTTAGAGCGCTACTGTTGAATAAATAGTTAATAATCAGTCTAATTTCCTGGTTGATCAATGCCTGGTGTTTATTACTGTGTATGCATTATGTAATTATTATAGAATTTACAGTATTTGCATTAATTATGGCTCCTTTACTAACTTTCCTCTTCTGATCTGCTGAGAAAGGCAGGCTTTGTCTGCGAGTAAGCTCTTTACGAGCTAAGACCGCTTCTCTTACATCAGAGGATTACGTGCGACTCAAACACGGGTATTACTGCGCGGAGATTGTTTGTGTCTGGCGTCCCCAGAGCGTGAAAAGGTAAAGACAAACAGCGTGTTTACAGCGTGGCAGCATGTTTAGCATGAAAACGTGCAGCTGATGGCGACACAAACCTCGGACTGCTCGTATCTCTGGGATTGTGGAGCCATTCGAGCAGCTTAGAATCAGAAGCCACCCCCACTTTGACCATGTAGGAGTGCGGTTCCACTTTGAAGGCCCAGTAGTGTCTACAGAACAAACAGAACGACTTTTAATTTGCACAGCAGTCAGAAAAAAAACAAAAAACTTTAAACATAGATCCGGGCCCCTTTATGAACACCTTACATCACTGATTAATGGCACATCTGAGACTAATGAAATTTTAATGAACCTGCCACCTTATGATCAAAAATAAAAGTTCCACTGCTGCTTCCCCTCTCTTAAAATATTTTACATCAGCCAGGCTGAGATATTGATATGCTAATGAGGCTCCTTCTGTCGGGGAAAGCGAGAAGAGCGCACGTCTGTTCTTAGCGTACCTGCCCTGAGAGATGCCCATGTCACCGATGATGTAGTCCAGGCTGATGTAGCTGCCCGTCTGCACTCGGTCGGCTGCGAGGAGGAAGGCCATGCCTGCCACATTCTCCACAGTGTCCCGCCGCTTGTTCAGAAGGAGGCGCTCCGTGCTGAAGCCGCATTTGTCACTAAACAGGAAGCCGAACACTGCAGAGGACGAGCGGGAAGGAGCAAGTCGGATGGATGAGAAGAAATAGGAGAAGAAATACTGAAACTGATATGACAACAGAAATCAAATGGAAATATAAAAGCAGTTTAATAGCTCTGGTGAGGCCTTTGCAGATTTACGCGAGGTCACTTTTGCTGTAGGTATCAGAGCTGCCACATGAGGGCGCCACAGCCCAGACAACGACCCGAGAGTCTCAGGCTCCCAACGTTTTCACATCAGGATGAGGAGCAAATGCCACATCATTATTGTACAACTGCCCTGTATTTTCCTCATTTAAATGCACTTGAACGCATTCTATAAATAAAATAGTTTACAGGCCAAAGACCACGGCGGCTATAATCCAGGATTCATTCAATCTCCTGTAATTATGCCTGTTCGCTCAACCATCCTGAGCAATCACAGAGCTGCGCTGGCGAGGACCAAACAAATATGCAAGCGTCTTGAGATGCTCTTCAAACTAGGTCAAGATCATTGAAACAGCATAATGATCGGACAATGCTGCTGAAGCACAGCAGAGCGCTGATACCAACATCTGGAACCCCTAAAACCCCCGGCAGATGGTGCCTTTTCACAGCTGCTCTTCAAAGGAAATGGTGCGGTTTCACAACCCTAACTTGACGACATGTCATCCAAGAATGGCAAAAATCTAATATTAGAATTTAATATCCCGTCTGTTTAAATATCTGTTGGCTTGAAATGAAAAGGAGCGCGGGAAAGTTCTGTGCGTGCGGCTTCTACTGCTGTTTGATGCATCGAATGGGACTTCGCATCCTCCTGTGACCTTATTAGCGAGTGCGACAGCTTTTTGGGAGGCAGAGCAGCGTGATGTGTCACACATCCACATGTGCAACAGATGCAGTCCTACTAGTGAAAGAAAAGTCCCGAGCTGGTCCAAACTCGGGGCATGACTCTGCAGGTTTACACCAACGGAACATAAAATCAGAATAATGGCCCCTCACAGATGGGTCAGAGCGACGGTTTCTTTTAATGAATTCCATCTTTCATCTGTCAAAGCCTAAAATGCCAGCAACAGATTCAAGTGCAGCTTTCTTTTCTGGGCTCTGTATCAGAATATACTCCCACTCACTCCGTGTATGAGCCCAGCTTGTGCTTTGGTTCCATCCATCCAACAACCAGAAGGCATTTTTAGAGCCATGAATTTAATCTCAGCGTGGCGTTATAACATCCACTGTAGAAAACAACAGGTTTGCAGTCCTGAAATGAAAGCAACCAGACGTGCTCTGACTAGTAAAGAGGACAGAGGAGCTTAGCTGTCGCCTTAGCCAAGAGGAGGCCCAACAAGAGGGGCTGGGTCTCAAACAGCCAGCAGCATAAAGCTGGACCTAATAACAGACGGTCATTTAATTAAAGCACTTAGTAACAATAATGCAGCTCAGACGTGCGGTCTGATGTTATTCTCCCTTTTTAATTCACACTTCTACACTCAACAAATTATAACCGCAACATGTTTGATTTTGCTCCCATTTTTTTCAAGAGCTGAACTCAAAGAGCGAACTTTTTCCCCCCCGTGTACACAAAGGGCCCATTTTTCTCCGATCCGTCCACCTCCCCGGTGTGGTGTATCGAGGTGCAGCTCAGACAGCACCGTTATTGCACAGGTGAGCCTTAGGCAATTGACAAACTGTCTCCAAAGATGCTTCAGAGAATTCGGCCTCACAGACCAGGTGTAACCACGCCCACGTCCAGCATCTTCACCTCTGAGGTGGTCCGAGACCAGTCCCGGCTTTTTGCATTGCTGAAGAATTTCTATACAAACAGTCAGCAAGCGTCTCGTCTGCATGCTCGTCGTCCTCATCCACAGGACTGCAGTTGGGCGGCGTGTCCGACCCGAGTGGGCAAACGCTCACATTTGATGGTGTTTGGCACTTCCAAGAGGTGCGCTCTTCACGGAGGAACCCCGGTTTTCACGGTACACGACGGAGGGTCACAATCGACGTGCTGCGCTGCGTGTGGTACCGACTGGTTTTCTGACCTCCCCCAGACCCCGTTAACGTCACTCCCTTAGTGCCCTGTGATGCCCTTCCCCTAAAGGTCAGTGGAAGACTCAGGACAGAACGGACCCCCACAGTGGGGATGAACGTCAGATTTCTCTCAGACTCACCAGGGGCAGGCGGTGTGTGAAAGGTGACCTCCGGGCTGTAGGGGCTGAACATGGAGTTCCTGCAGCTTCGAACTCTGAAGGCATACAGATTGTCAGGGTCCAGGTCACACACAACTGTGCTGGACCCGTGCACCCTCTCTGTGGCCCTCCAGCTCAGGCTGTCCTCCCCGTCCTCCTGTGATGGGGACAGGTTGGCCCCTCCAAGTCTGGAAACAGAGATCCCCATCGAATTATTGGATCTGTTCTACACAGATCTACAGGATCCAGGGTCTTTGTGTCAGCACCCACCTGCGATATTCAAGTATCTGCTGATCTGTAGGCTGGTGGTCTTCAGGCAACCTCCAACAGATTGCAGCCTCGTTGTAGACTTTGCTATTAGACAAGTCGATAAGAGGGGGGTCTGGAACTAAAAAAAGAAGAGGCCAGTGAGTGAGGCATGCTGGACAGCCCTCCAGTAAAAGATTAATTATAAAACACATACATTTGTGAAAATATAAACAAATAAACATGGTTTCTCAAAGGTCCAGGATATTGCATGATGCTAACAATTAGCAAAAAGTAACATTAAAGTATGAACAGAACAGCATGTTTTAATTACAGAGGACAGCTCGTTAAGCGCAGCCTGATAATAGAACTTCACATGGATTCACTTCCTGGAAATGCTCCATTTGTGCTTTCTGCCATGACGCCTGCCCTCTTGGTTGGTATTTATCCAACTCTAAATTTAGCCGTGCAGCAAAGAGCGCCTCTGCCCATCATCTGCCAACATCTGCTCTCTGACGCTGGTGTTCATGCCGTCGTTGGCCGCGCTCACTCCAGGGATGAGTCGTGTTACTCTAATCATGTAGGTCATGGGCTGCTCGCTCGCTTTCTCTATGCAGCTCATTCACGCCCCCCCACCCCCGTCTCCACCTCCTGGACCGTCCGTCATTCTCGCACATGCTCAACCTCTTTCTCAAATACAGCAAGTTCTCCCGTAGACAGACGACCCTACCCGTCAGCACTGTTGGCGTTTTGGGCCTCTGAAGTCGCACAATCACCGCCCCCCCCCCCCCCCGAACACCACCCTTAATGAGCTTGTGCCTCGTGCTCTGGTTTTATCAGTCCACATCACGTCATTCTACAATGACAAAGTTGTTTTCTCTTACAACGTCTGACCTTTGCAACAGTCATTTTTGTTCCAGGCCTGTTTGATATATGCAGAGGAGATGGATGGTCACTCCTCCAGAGAGCCTCTGTGCTTCGGAATATAGAGTCTAGAGTGTAGAAGGGCGCAGTCAAACAGGATTTGTTTCCAGTGGAAACTGCCCCGTTTCATCATCTGCCCAGGCTCCTATCAGGGGCTGAACTTTCGGCTCTGAGCTCACTCTGACATTTGCAGGAAATTTCCAACTGCAAGTCGGGACAACAGACGCTTTCACTGCCCCCTGAGGAACAGAGCATGGGGTCAAAACTCCCGTCGGGGCCACGGCTGGGCTAAAGAGGGGACTATATGGGCGGGGCCTTCAGTAACTATAAGAGGTGAAAGGAATCGTCCCCCTAGATGTGGAAGGTCATCAGTAGCAGTCTGTTGAGCATCTTTTAAACCAGATATTCTCGGATCGGTCGGGTTCCTGTAAAATAGCTCTGCAGCACAAGAGCCAAGAACACGACTAATGTGCTGCAGCCGCACCAATGCTTCATTTTAATTACTGCAGTAATGTGATGGCTGCAGGGTTCTTCTTCCTCCATACTCAGACTAAGAGCACCATTAGCTCTCCCAGGCCACTCAGTTCAAGTATACGTGGCTGCCGGCGCTGCCATTGTACATCCATAAGGGATCCGCACATTAGCTCCCGGATGGAGAAGATCCAACTATGACTAGGAAAATTCTCTTTTCATTGTTAAAACTGCACGGTTCTAAATAATACAGGTAGTCGGGCAAGTATGTTAGTCGTTGCTGATGACCAGTCAGGGACAAAAAGACATCAAACTGCTAATGAGCTCTTCCTTTTACTGGAAATTAATCTACGTTTGACTCAATTCCAGAGCCGTTTTTTTCCCTGAGGGCCACAGAAGGCGATCCGTTTCTGGTCCACTCGTCTGTAAGGCTCCAGGGAGCCGACCGCAGCCTCGGATAAATCACACATCACCGATTCTGAACAACCGGTCAGAACGGCTCTCCGGCAGAGCAACAAAAGCCCGCGGCCACAAATTCAAGTCACCCGACTGCTGTGTTTGCCGGAGTCACTGGGACAACTGTCGCTGGTCTGGATGCATTCATTCAGGGAGGACGACGTCCCCGATGGACTCTGGCTGGGCCCAGATGCTCCACGGCAGCATTTTAATCTTCAAAAATGACTTGCTCTGTCCGATGCTGGTGTTTTGAACCAAGTTTTATAAGCTTGAGCGGTCTTTCACGGCCATTCTAGACCGAGATTTAACGGATTAGACGTTCCAACTCTCTCTGGAACCAGGATCTACTCCCATCTCTGGGAAAAGCTCTACCTGAGCAGAGCTCACCGAGCAAACCTTTGTCAACCGACCAAGCACAACTAAGCTTCCCAGAGCGGTTAAACCCACTGTTGCTTATCTAATATAGATTCCCATAGGTGACCTCTGACCCCGTGGCACAACACGGGTCACGTGGCTGCGTACGTGGCTTACTCTAACCCTCCGAGTTAAACGTTTCATCTTTAGAGAGCCTCTCGTCTTCAACCTAAGCATGAAACAGGAAGAGTAGACTTGATTCTACAGTGGGAGTAACTTTGATTTTAATATTTTATGAGTGTGTTTAGAATGACGGTGCTAAATTAGAGGCTAATAGAACTGAAATGGACTTGCTTGTACCTCCACCAAAGCAAATCTCTTTCAGCAGAGTTTCTTCTCGGGACGTCTCCAAGACAAACTCATCAAAGCAGGGGTCTGCTGACGGATGGAAGGTCCGGAGAGACTCTGTGGCCTTCTGGATCCTAAAAATAGAGTCATGACAGATTAATAATTCAGGAAAATGACCTTCATAAGGCTGAAAGAGAGATGAAATTAAAAAGAACAAGCCAAGTTCAGGTCGGGGCCTGAAGCTCTGCAGCAGTGTGGAGCTTCGCTGACATCAAAGCTGCTCGTGGAGCTCAGCCAGCTTAGAGCAGAAGCTCTGGACGCTGCATTAGTGTTTCCTTAACTGCCTTTGATTTAGTGACCTTTGTGCACGTGACACGCTCCAGTCACCTGCACGCATAATCAGATTGATGGGCCCAAACACTAAAAATAGCCAGAGCCTAGCAGGGCCAAACAGAAATGATCCAGTTCTCCAACGGTTTACGTGAACTCTGATAGCGCCAACAAACTGGAATAAAAGTATTTGCAAAGATCGTGTTGGCAGGACTTTGAAGGCTGTGATGAACGACGGAGGGAACTATAAAAACAGAACCACTCAGATTCTACTAAAAGAACGTGCCCTTCTCTTCAAATCAAAAGAGAAACCAGGATCGCTCCGCTCTACCTGACGTGCAGCTGCTTTGCCGTCTGCACAAAACAGGACTGATCCGTCTCTTTCAGCACCTCCTGCGCGTAACCCACCAGTCCGCTGTTCTCCAGCATGCCCTGGTACTCCTCCACCTGCAAAACATTGTCAGAATAGGCAATTTGGAAGCTGGAGCCTGTGGATATTAAACCCAAACACTCAATGAGGAGACGCGTGTCCAGTGCCGGTCCTTCCTACCTGGGCCTTGAGTTGGCCCATGCGTCGGTTCCGCGACTGCTCAATGGACCGCAGCATGTCGGACTTCCTCTCCTGCAGAGCCTCAAACAGACGCTCAAAGTGCTCGGTGGCACGGCGCTCAGCCAACAGGCCATTCTCCTGCAGGGGGAAGATGAAAGCGCGCAGCGTGATTTCATTACCAACCCTTTAAAACGTGCGCGTGTACGAGAAGTGAGCTTGAGAGGTTCCTGTTCGGAGCAGGAACAACACGCAGACGGGCAGGAGAGACACCAACATAGTTTGCATACTGCGGTTTGCATATTGTTTGGCGAGAGGCGCTCCTCAGCTGCACGCTAACAATGAGTGATTGTTCCAGCGCTTCACGGGCTGCTTCAGAGTTATCAAACCCGTTTATAGGTCCGGTCAAAAGGTACCGGAATCACTATGTGTTCATTTGAAAAATAAATCCCAATTGCAGGAGTCCATAACGTATTTGAGAAACATGCCGGGGCTAAAAATGGTGAGGTAACTATTTTGGGAGCCTGGCGGGGCGTTGTTGGATGAGTCAGCTGTCTCACCTCGGTCCGACTGATGAGCTGCTCCAGACCTGTAATCTGAGTCCTGACCTGGTCCTCTTTGCTGATAAGGTAATGGATACTCTTGGCCAGCTTCTCCTGGTGAGGGAAGAAAAGATCAGCGGCACATAAAGGCAGCCTGGTTACTGTCCACCGGGTGACACACGCGTCCAACATGAAGTCGGAGACTAAAGTCCAATTTATTGATCGACATTCGTGCTTTTGAGCTGCGTTGTGAGACTGTACAGTAAATATTTCCACCAGCTGGAGCCCCAAAACCCGACTACTATTGCGATAGCTTGACTGTCCCAAGCAAACGAAACCCGCGGCGCTTCCGACTGATCGACTGTCTGAATGTATCGGATGTCCTCAGCACTCCCAAAAAGCTCTTCCAGACACAAAGAACAGAAAGTCATCAAGCACAAACGCTCTGGTGAAATATTAAACGCTGCAGAATGAGCAGCAGATAGGATTTCTTCCGAGACAGGCTGGACTTGCTGAGCGACACCTGAGCGTTTGTTCCAACATGAGTAACCTACTACGGTAGTCGACATTTCATTCAACGGATTTTTCTGGCGTGCTTCCCCGTCGGCCCCAGTAACGACCTGGTCACCTTCTCCTTTTTATTACCGAATGAGACTCGGATGTGTCGGTTTGCTGATCTGGCTGGTTCTGGTCCGCCACATTAAATGTGCTGAATAATAAACTTAAAATGAGTTCATGTAGCGACTAAACTTCACTCTTTGGAGACAGAGCCCTCGATCGGCGCTGGAGGTGTCAAGGGTTACCTTGAGGATCTTGTAGGCGTTGCTCATGGAGGTGACTTTGTGGTTGGCGTGGGATCCTCCCAGCTTGCACAGGTGGCAGACTGGTCGCCTGCAGACCTCACAGTACATGTTGACCTTCTCCATCTCGTGCTCTGGGCACATGAGCACCTACAGGCAGTGGAATGGATACGCAGCAAGTGAAAAGAAGGTAAAAGCAAACAGGAAATGAGCTCAACCTCAAACAGAATCCACGTCAGCGCTTTCCACAATGACAAAGTGCTCATCAGCGTTTTAAGAGCATCCCTTGTTAGTCTAATCACAAATAGCAACGTTAACAAAAAAAAATCATGTGAAGGCGCCGTGTCAAAACGGAGACGAGCTGGAACTCGACAAATATGCAGCGTGCGAAGAATTAAAGTCATTATTCGCTGAAGTGCATCGTGCCAGCGCATCTCCTGCCTGACTTAAGCTGCCACATTAGTTGGAGACGGTCCTCGAAAACAAGTATTGATCTGAAAAAGTGCCTCCCACAAGCACCAACGCGGTTAATCATTAAAAGATGACCTAAGGCAAAGCATAGCGAGTTTATTCTGGGACAGTTTAACAGAGATGTGGTTGCTCCACCCGAGGGCTGGGGTTTTCCACCCTTCGCCGAGCGTCCTCACCTTGGGCCTAAAGTTTGTAGTGGGGCCGACGTACTCGTGCTGGGCTTTGGGTGTGCCCCAGGGGTGGTTCAGCTTGAAGCACTCGTTGCAGTAGCTGGCCCTGCAGTCCATGCAGCTCTTGGTGGCCTCCTGCTGGGGGGGCTTGCAGACGTTGCACATGATGGCGACGGCGGCGCGGGCCGCCTGGCGGTAGCGCTCCACGATGCTCTCCAGGGTGAAGTTCCGAAACAGCATGCTGATGCCGCGTTCGCCCAGGTCGATGTCGTGCTGGCAGCCGGGGCAGGGAATGGTGGTGACCCGCGGGGTCACCGACCCCCGGCGCCACCCTGGGGAGGAGATGGAACCTGGTAGGAGGATGGAAGAGAAGTTATCGACCGAATGGACAGCAGAGGAGCCGCGGATTTCTCAATCTTGGCTGAGGCACAAGTTTGAATCTAGAACGTCCTTTCATTGACTATGAAAGCGTCAGATGTGGCCTTTAAAAACAGGCGTGCGCTCAACAGCTTTTGGGCCGTTATATTCAGCACCGCATCAGACATGCCGTGCAAAGGGCGGCAGAAATGTCTCCGAGAGTTGGTAACATCTACACAAATGGGCCTCAGTGCGTCTCCCTTCATGCTTTATTTCCACAATGACCGCCACTTCAGGAAGACACGCACAACACTGAGCAGCCGTCATACGGGGAAATAAGCTCACGGAGGGAGACTTCCCAAGACTGGCGAGTCACGAAACGGGGAACAGTCAGAGGGAGAATGGCATCCTTTCAGTTGCAATAAGATCTACGGTGTCAAGACACCCAACTACAGGAGGGAGGAGCATTTAAGTGCTCATGATGATCTGGACAAAAAAGGAAAAAATTCCCATGAATGAAGAAAATAAAAGGACACGATCAGCTGTGATTTATTTTCCATCCAAGCAGTGACTCACGCTGATGTAGAGTCGGGCTTCCAATGGAAGAGTGGTGATAGTTGCGTGTCCAGTTCAATGCATTAACACTTAACAGAAGCACACCTCTTAAAAGCAACACTGCTTTCAAGAGTTTCACAGAATCGTGCTTGTTAGCGATGCGGCGGCATCGCAACAAAACAGCAAGTTTAAGGACACAAAGTGTTGCACAAAGTCTCATCACAGATGCAAGCAATGGGGCAAAATGGCACCAACACAGACACAGACACACACACACACACACACACAGTTGGCAAGCTGCAGTCACTACAGAGCAAAATAAAAGACAAAGAGTGCTTCACGTTTTTGGGACACGGGGGAATCGAGGAGTGCTGGATTTATCTCGGTTCGCAAGCCAGAATTTCCGCTTCGTTTCCGAGGACCTGGAAATTAAATCAAACACTCCTCAGGAAGGCAAAACACAGGAAGCTGCTCCGACACGGCGCATAAGGGCGGAGCTCAGGGGAAAGCAGGTGGACGACAGCAAACGTCTGAACCTTTGATACAGGGTGTGCGTGTCATGTGACACGAGCTAGGCTGAAGCCTGTGTGGACATTTGCTAAATGTGGTAGCTAACTCAACAGCTAAGGACCACTCACAACAAATCACATCTTCTTCCTGCAAATTTGAAGGTGACTGACATTTTTTCCTGGTTTTATGATGAGAAAATAAGCTGAGGATGTTGATGGCATGAACTGAAGCAGAAATATTCCACGTGAACCCATGAATGTTGCTAAAAGACGACAAGTGGCCAGAACAAGTGTGTGTTGATGCTCGTCTGTTTCCTTCTAAAGGGTGAACCCGGAGTTAATCGGGCTCTTTTCGTTCTCGTGCTTCGGACCCAGCTCGTTTTTAAAGCTGACAGAATCAACATTTACAGCCAAATTAATTTCCTAGCCAACAAATCTCGCTGTCGTGGGGCTAAAACTTCTCATTTCATCATGCTGATCCTGCAAACAAAATAACAATTCAGTGTTTGATAAACTATTATGGAGTGTAAATGGAGCCCTCGAGGCAATCAGAGCACTCGGTAAAATTAGCCAAGTCGTTTTGCAAGTTCAAACATATCGGAGGGTTTCCTGCAGAGCGCACGTTCCACGCAATCACCCTCACGTGCATCGTGGAGAGAATATGAGAATGAGGACGGTACACGTGTACAGTGCGTCCTGCTTCAGCTCCTGGGAATAGCGGCTCTTTCTCGGACATTTTGGATCCTTTCGGTTCTAAAGGTCTCTAAAAGTGATTCCATTCCATATTAGTCTACATTTAATCTTCTGAGCGCTGCTGCTTTTTTGAATTTCCACAGTAAAATGGAGTAACGCAACAGCACCAAGTTAAAAAGCTACGGATTTAATCTAAACACTAACAGGTGGTTTGTTTATGTGGTTGTGTGGACAGCCTAAAGCAGACTAGCTGTATAAAAGGGTAAAACCAAACCAGGGTTCCGTAGAGGTTCTAGTAACGCCGTACTCACTACTACAGCTAGCCCAAAAATGGAGCCCGCGTCTACCTCGACCTCCCAACGACCTTCGCACTGTGGCTGCAAGCAATGGACAGAGAATGAGAGCAACAATCAAAAATGAAACAGTGCAGAATGGGAAATGTGTAAAAAAATTGAAATTAAATGACACAGAAGACGGAAGGCCAAGGCAAAAATGAAGAAAACCACCGATATTGTGTGGAGCAGAGTGAGATGAGAACTGGGGGCGCCTGCAAAAACATTTCTTTTTCCTCCTCAGACGTTAGTCGGTTACTTCTCACATCTGTGGGAGCTTCATTTTAATCAGTACAAACATTTGCCAACGTCGTCAAACAGGTTTGTATTAGTGTGCGTTTCATGTTAAAGAATGTAAAGTTGGATAAGAAACGATTCAGAGGTCAGGGGTCACCCCCGACCTTCTCCTAGTCTCCTCTTTTTAACTTTTCAAGCTAAAAGTTGAAAATGTGCTATTGCTTTCGAAGGAGCCTGAAGGCAGCAGCAACCTCACTGGCACAACAAAGACCCACTTTTTACATTTTTTTAATTTTAGAAAAATACACCGGTGGACGAAGTTTAACGTGACCTTTTTCGTTGTAATACCTCAACTGGCCACTGGGCAATATGAAGCCCCTGATATTGTCTTTATATTTACACAAAATCCTGAAAATAAAAACATACACAGAAGCAACGTGTTAAACTTGAGTCCCTGATTAAACACTGATGGTCGGTTTGATTTACTCACCTGACACGTGTGTTCAGCGCACACTGAGGATTTCTAAAGCATGTACAATTTGCGTTTTGTAATCAGATTAAAGCATTTTAAAAGGAGAATGCCCTTACTGACTAATCCGGGGGGGGGGGGGGGAATTCCAGAGAAGCAGTTAGGTAATTATGTCAGTTTCTTTATGGTTGTCCTCACTTTCAGAGAGGACGGAGTGATTTCCTATATTAGCAGAAGTTGAGCTGGGAGCGAATAAAAGAAACCATTCAAGCTGAAACGGAGGCTTGTGTCGGACGGCTGCGCTTTTCCCTTTGCCACCATTAAACGGCTGAATGCCCCCCCCCCCCCCCCGCCTTTATCGGGAGTCTATCGGGGGGGGGTACAGGTTTATGCATTTTTGACTGCAGAAACTCAATCTGTGAAGTCGTGACAGAAGGTGTGTTGTTCACAGAGGTGAGTGTGTCTGAAACAGGGAAGGCTCAGGAGCCCCCCCCCCCTCAGGGAAGGAGCCCCCAGCCCTGAGCTCCTGGAGCAAACAGGCCTCCTTCTGTCCCATCATGCCGTGTGTTCAGCCAGGAGCTCGCAAATATTGTGACAAGCTGACTGAGCAACGTGAACGCCCCCCCCGCCCGGCTCAGATTAAGAGTTTAACGTGCTTTAAAAAGGAGCTCACAGGTGGCACTTTCTCCGTTCTTCTGCACCTCTTCATCTAATTAAAGGAGTGAAAATGATAGCCCTACTGAAGCTTTTTATTGGGGGGGGGGGGTATAGCTCTTCTGGCTACAATTCCTCCGCTTTGTCTTCAATGACAACTGTAAAAGCAGGAAGGATAACAGGAAGTAGTGACGACTGACACACTAATGGCTGAGCTGTCGTGTTACTAAAGTCCTTGGGAGATACCGGAGCGTTTGTGACTTCCCCCCCCGACCCCAGGGGGAAGGTCACATTATCGCCGGCGTGACCAGTTAACCTACGCTCGTAAACCCTCCCACGCGTACAACCACCGTTATTCCACGGGGAAAATGAGCTGGTTCAGTTACCCCTGGCAACCCACCTGATCTGACCAGCCGGTCCAGCCTCTCCATGGACGGGGACGGCACCCTGGACCTCGGACTGCCCGGCAGGGAGCACTCAGAGCCGGCGTCGAAGGAGTCTTCGTGGGTTATCATCAGCAGCTCCCGGACACACTTGTGGCAGATGCTGTGCTGGCAGGGCAGGATCAGGGGGTGGGTGAAGAGCTCCTTGCAGCTGGGGCAAATCAGCTCCCTCTCAATGTTCTTGATGGGAACCTGGAGATGGAGGGCCAGGTTACAGCAACCTGCCAGGATGCTTTGCATTATACTTACAGGACGCGGCTCAGAGATGATCCAGAGAGGCTTTAAGCGCTCACCAATTCAAGGATGGTCGTCTTACTTTAAAGACAATCACCTATTATTAGGACATTTCCGAGGCTGCAGCTGACACACAGCCATTGTCCAGGAAACAATCTGCTGAGTCAGTCAGCAGGGAGCATGGGTCTCAGGTCTGGATACGGTACACATCAGGTTAATGGCTGCTGCCAGCTGGGACGTCTAGAGAGGGGATCTCAATAAGAGCCCGTTTTCCCCACGTTCTCCATACATTACATAAGACGGGATTAAGCTCGACTAAATATAGACAAACAGTTGAAGACACCCGTCCAGCAGCTCACGTTCAGCATTTTCACTTACGCCAGGACATTACTGCAAAGTTAACACCCAAAGCTTATGCTCGCATATTTAGAGGCTTAATTGGTTTGTTTAGCCGACTTTCTGGTGGCGTGGTTTCCAAATTCGGATCTCTTCCTACGCAAGCAAACGCCTCCATGTGTTTCAAGACAATACTGGGGGGGGGGGGTTGGGGTAAACAGTGTGACTTCATTAGCATTTCCGAGGCGAAATGTTGCCTAAAGATCAAATCATTCCTGCCAAAGTTGATGAATGGACACACGGTGGTGGCTCTTCCCAGTTTCCCTGTTGCGCCTTCAGAAATCCGCCCGGTGCTTCAATTACGCATCAGAGGAGCAACAAGCTGTTCAACAATGACGAGTCAAAAATGCGTTTTTAATCAACCTCCCTCTCCCTTACCGCATTTGTGCTGCACCGCCGCATCTCTGCAGACATGGTGGAAGCCTCGTTTGTCTGGGAGAGAAAGCGTAAAAAAAAACCAACACGCGCAAAATGAGCTATTCCGGCAGTTTTCGTGTTTGGTTCCACTCCGCGGACGCCGGGGAAGATGCCGACAGCGACGGCTGAATGAATTTAAATAATGACGCTGCCGCTGCTGAGACGAGCAGCCACTAAACACACGCACACGCACACAAACGCACACGCGAGGGCGGGGAGAGAGCGCGGAGGAGGGAGTGTGGGAAACTGGAGTTTCTGCTGCATTCAAAGAAGCTCGGAAATTGTAGCTTCTCGGTCATCGATTCGATTTGGGGATTCGTGTCATAATAAACCCAGTTTATCGTCTGATTTAGAATCACAGTCATTTGGAAGGAGAATCCAGATTTTGACTGATAAATCTGCAGTATCTGTGGTGGAGGGTGGAATTTTAAATTTCATATCCTTCAAAAATATGTCAATGTGTCAATAATGATCAATAAGAGTATTTAATTATTATTTTCATTGTGGCAATTAGATTTGTGGACGTCGTTTATGACATCTTTCCCTCTTCCCGGGTTATCTATTAATTGTAATAATACTAAGCAGATTGAAAGCTAAAACAAAAACACTATGGTTAAATGATTTTTAATTTTTTAGCTCACATCTATAGACCCATTTTACATTCTGATTCATCAGAATATTCAGGGAAAAAGACCTTGGCTAAACAAATGGTCTGAATTATCATCCATTAGAGTGCACAAATATAGATTTTCACCAAAAACACTTTGGTCTCCAGTGGCCTGTAGTGAACATGATTTATGAGCTGTAATAAGAATTATACACCAACTACCGGTAATAATTGAGTCTGGAAAGGAACGTGTTAAAAAGCTGTCAAATAATGGGACTGGACCTTTTCACAGTCACCGTGACACCAAAAGTCAAACAGGCGATTAATTCAATTTGGTTGGTGTCTGTTTAGAATTGCCTGCAGTCAGATTTGCAGAGCTGTGGCTGGAAGTAGGAGTGAAAATGCAAATTTCTACTGGACCTGATGTCTGAAAAGCCCAACACACAGTAGCAGTGATACAGCTGCCAGTGTTCACCGTGGTGCATTTATTTCAATGTTAGATGCATTTCCTTTTTTCATTTAAATAAAAAAATAAAAACTAACAACCTGTACACGAAAAGAGAAAATTAAGATTTGTGAAGATGTAATATTCTATAAATGTGTTCTTATCTGACTCCATATAGGTCCATAAATGCTACTTTAGTCTTTGTTGTTCTTTTTAAGGTCTACAGTGGAGGGAAAAGAAATCCATCCATCCAGCTGTTTTTCTTTTTTCTGTCTCCAGACACAAATAATGGATGGGTGTGCTGGAACACAAATGGTGGGTGCATGTCAGCGTTCACAGAGCGAGTGAGGAGATTTCAAATTTAAACATAAAGAACTTTCACACGGCCTTAATGGGAACATTAAGTTTTATAGAGTGTCCGCTGAGCTGAACCTTCACATCACTGATAAAAGGTCTGTTAAAGCTACAGCTTCTGTGCACATTGCAGTCTTTTCTAATGTCACGATCCTTCCCAGTATCCCTCTGGATTTATGGTCTTTTAATCGCCCGGGGGTCTGAAACTCATTGTATAGCACGTTGGGCCCCCACTAGTTCATAAATCCAACAGTCCCTAAACTTCACCAGAGTCATTAGAACATAGATGTGTGGTTCTGGGGAGGCAGAGATGTTTATGTGAACTGCAGAGGTCAAAGGACAACATTGACCTCTGACTGAACCCCGACGTAACGTCACATTGATCCAGGGACTGATTCTGGTGAGTCATTCTCCTTTCAAGTTGCTGCAAACTGGAGTTTCTGCGACGCCACAGTCTCGTTGGGTTCAGCATGAAGGTTCTGCACGTTGGGCCACAGTTCAGAACCAGGGAGAGCCGAAAATAGTTCAGATGGCATTTCTGCCAGTAAATCAGCAATGCATTCTATTTTTATCCTCAAAGGCTTCTAAATAGTACAACTTACATGTTAAACGACTGTGAATTAGAATGTATGTGCAGGTATGTGCATTAACGCCAGGAGGGTAACCATCGAGATGCACCGGAGGGGTCCGAAACCTTCTGTCTGCATGATTCACAAGTATCGCTGGAATCCCTGAATCACTCATGTGCACACTTTCAAACACAGACATACGCACGCACACACACACACACACACATCAAGCATCAGCGGCGCTTTCCAACATAACCGGACCGTGTGACAGGGGTGAAATAAGGGGAAGACCCCCCCACCATCACCACGACCACCACCTCGCACCTCGGTGACCTAAAAGTGTCCTGACCAAACCCCCCAGCTGTCCTGTCACACCGTCTGAAATCCGGGATCTGCCTGCAGCACCGGCCTGCAAATGGGTGCAGCTGCTGGAGCCTCTCATCCAACTCTTTATGTTGGCAGTTTTCACGGAATAGACAAGAAAGTTTACGCCTTAGGACAACCTCGCCACAGAAACGGGCAGAATAGAAGGCGTCCGAGGCGCATTTTATCACGCAAGAGTGTGGTGTGGCTGTTTTTAATCAAAATTAGGTCAGTGAATGAATATAAAGCAAGACGTAGATGCAAAACACAGGATAGATAGATAGATAGATAGATAGATAGATAGATAGATAGATAGATAGATAGATAGATAGATAGATAGATAGATAGATAGATAGATAGATAGATAGAACAAAGGACACACCTGGAATAGAACAGGTGTACTCTAGGTGTGTTCATCTGTGAGCTAAATCAAAGGTAATCCGCTGCCTTTGTAATCCCGCTGTGACATGTACAATAAGATCTATAGATCTGGTATTAGCAGGGCTCCGGGATTGTCAGCATCCCTCTCCTCCATCGCCCTGCAGCCCGGACCAGCCGCCGCCGTCGCCGCCGCCGCGCGCTGACAGCCAGACCGCAGCTGTCACCAGGACCGCCAATGCATCCGGCCGACACTCACCTCGCCGCGCTCGATCCGCTCCACGATGCTGGCGAACTCCGTCATGTCCTCGGAGTCCGACATGGCTACGGGCGGATGGTGGTCGGCTCAGCCGGCGGGAGACGATCAAACGTGGAGAACCGGAGAGAATCGACCGCAGCCGCGGCTTAAAGACGCAGAATGACAAGCGCGATCAGAGGGGAAGAGAACGTCAGAAGAGGAGAGCCGCTGCTCGCTCAGACCTTCATCATCCCTCCTCCCTCCTCCGTGCGGGCTGGTTCATGCTGCACGGGTCTGATTATCCTTTACTTTGCTTCGTCTTGGAGGGAAAACTCCGCCCTCGCGCACTGTACTATCTCCTCCTCTCCACATCATCACTCTGTGGCAGCAGCAGCTTTTGTGTTGTCTTTTTAACCCCCACCAATCTCCAGAAATAACCGTAATATTCCTGCTCTGCCGTGGATTAAAAGGGAAGCCCAAATCTCTCTGAGCCGGATTCAGTCAAATTGGGCATTTTACGCACGGGCAGCGACGCTTTTGCGCGTGTGTGTGTGGTGAAAAACGGATGGATTTATGTTCATTGTAGACTAAAATATAAGGATGCACCTGTTTAATATTGTTTTGTCTGTGGGTGTGCGTGGGGGAGGATTTGGGAGGAGGGGGATGAGAAGACGTCATCCCTCATTCACAGCACAGCATGCGAGGCCGGATTAAGAGCGTGTTTTTTAATTTTTCTGGCAATGCCACTTGTTCCGCGTCACCAGATGGCCACGCAGGCACATTCCACCCCATTGAGCACGCGGATGGGTGGGGGACAAATGGGCAGGCTGGCCCGCCTGTGCAACCGGAGCACGGCAGAATTAATAACTGAATGACTGAGTGTCCACTGTCACAGGCGCTGATGGACGAGTTCGTTTTTACCATCACTTCCTGGAGATGGACACCTTTCTGAGAGCTTTGCCTTTAAAATATTAAATAGCTCCAAGGAACGCATTGTTTAAATGCAAAAATGTATTTAAGGCACGCGTTTCAAACCCACTCAGAGGAACAGAAATGGAATAAGAATAATATAAAGTCAGCGGAGGCAACATCTGGAATCCATGAGATCCACATGATGACTGATGCAATTCACATAACTCATTTGTAAACAAGAACAGATGCTGCTTTGTCACAGCATCACTTCCAATGATGAGATCCAGTCAGGTGCTGCTGTATCGACCATTGTGGGAGGCTTTAATGGACACCCGTGGCAAAGGTGAGCACTCTATCAGTGAGGATGACACTTGAGGGTCTCATAAATGTGCCTGAGAGCCGATATAAAGCCACCCCCAGTTTTAATGGATGATCAATAAAACACACTGACAGGCATGTTTTAACAAGTGCAATTGACTCTGGTTAAATGACTGGACAAAGGAGCGGTTACATAAACACGTGCGTCAGCTGGAGGCCTTCTGGGGCATTAAAAATGAGTTATTTGCATGACGCGCAGCAGTAAACACGCTGCATTCGTGTGCCCGCAGCAGGATCAGCGCCGATCCACCAACATCACAGCCCCATCATGAATCTGTCGGCAGGGAAAGTGTTAAATCTTCCGTTTTCCAGCCTGTCCTCCCTGATGGCAACCTGGGGGTAAGTGTGTCAGAGACGTGCGCATCCGCACAGGTTAGACAGACTACAGCGGCGTCTCCTGGGAGCATCTTCAGACGCACACAATCCCGGCTGGGCGGAATTCACGGGAAGAGAATAGAACTTTCCAAACGCACATTTCCAAGCAAAAGAAAGTCGTCGCGTGTGATGCAACGCGCCTTAAATGTAAATACCCCAGACATGCAGGACAGACGCCGGTTCAGCTCTGCCCCATTTGTCCCGGGGTCAAATTACCCCATGGTTGCCAAGAATGAGGTCTGGGCAATGCAGCTCCCAGGTGGGGCTATATGTGTTTGCATGTGTGCGTGTAATGAGTGACTCTCCCCCCCCCCCCCCCCCATGCTCTTAATTGTGCCAGAGTTAGTGACCTGGCAACAGACTGAAAGAAAAACCCCACAAACGAGTGGAGTTTTCTCTCATCCTGGCCAATAAAAACCAAGAACGCTTGAAAACATGCATCCTGGACAGCGCCCCCTTCAGGTCAGAATATCACTGGGACACGGACTGGAATGATTGTAAAAGCCCATACCTTTAATTCAACATAAATAAAATAAGCACTAACAAGCTAGAATCACACCCAAAGCTGAATCATCAGTTCATCAACATTTCCTCTGACCATCTGATTGAGCTGTAAATAGTCCCATCTTGTGCACGCGCACCGGCGATGTCACATATTTACAATTTACATTTTCATATCTACAATCAATATCTCTACAAAGCATAGAAAATAGAATTTCCATTGCATTATTCGTTGTTACAGAATGTATATTAGAGAGTGGCGCGAGAGTCCAGAGATGATGGGTTGCTGCAGACGGTCCTCATCCAAGCCAGGCAGGACGGCCCCGCCTCCTCCGCTGGAGCTGCCAGGCGGAGGCCGCCGACCGCAGCATGACGGAGCAGAAAAAAGCTGTGATGTAACAACTGCGATGGCGCGTCCTTCGTCAACGGCGAGCAGCGCAGCCTTCAATTCCAACCCTCATCCTCCCTTTTTGGAACCTGAGTCAGCAGCGACGGGTCCTGCCTCACTTAAGCCACATGCAAAGATGTGGGACCGAGTCCTCCATCCCATGGTTAGAAGGCTAGTTTTGAGGGGAACCAGCGGAGGAAACCCAGCATTCTACACAGGCACATTTCAGAGTCAAGTTTGTGGGATTAGTGTGGAGTAAGACGCAGCTTCGCTGCAGCTCCCTGTTCAGGATGCACGGGATGAATTCAAAGAAAAGCTTCGTCACGCTTGTGTCCGAGGCTCAGGTTAGCAGCAGCGTTGAGTCGTACGCGAGCTCTTCGATCTGGGAAATGCAGCCGGAGCAGGAGCGACGCCTCGCAGGAGAACAACGGTAAAAGATCCACGGATATACGGACAGATGGGCAACTACGGACTTGTTTTTGCACCAAAACAAGGGAAGGTGATACAACAGTTTGGGAGAAAGAGAGGAGACTCCAGCCATTTAATAATAGATGAATCCAATGATTTATTTATTGACCTCTCCTCCCCTCTTCTCCTCCGTCTGCCTGCTCTCTCTGAAAACCAGGCCAGGAGAAAGACGACAGCGGGTACAGCTTCCCCCTCGGACGGTCCGAGGGAGTCTTATATTAAATGGGCGTGGCTTCATCCATCATCTAACGCCTGATGCCCCGCCTTCCCCCAGGATTAATGGAGCGAAGGTGGGGAATGAGGCAATTTACTGTGACCTTTTGACTTCATTTAAGTGCATTACGTCCAGAGAAGCTACGGACACGTAAAGAACGGACGCACTCTGAACTCAAGAGAGTCGGGGGGGGGGGGGGGGGGGGGGGGGGGGGGGGGGGTAATACGGAACTCGTAATAGAAGAGACATAAAATGTTCAGAAGTAGGGGCAAGCAGTGCTGATGGTCACCGTTGAGACCCCGCCACGGTTGTGCGGCGTACCAGATGGACAACAGAGACAACAGTTTTGACTCTCTCCCCTCCTGAACATTGTTAAAACAAGCGTCCTGATACCACTGTGGTTGTTCTATTGATTTATGGCCGGCTAATGCCTTAAAGGGAGCTGCTGCTGGAGGGATCAGGTTGAAGGAATGCTCTTTATCAAATGCCTTAATAAGCGCAATCCATACTTTTGTTTGGCTGTAGGGGAATATCAGCTCATATACGTGACCTCCACTGACATTAGCCTGTAGCTTAACAACTGCTCTTTCTTTTAAAAAGGGCACAGTTTGGCAACAAGGGAGATTTCCCGCATCTCAGCTTCTTCTGTTGATGTTGTAAGAACTGAATCAATAAAGAAAACCTGCAGTGGTGGAAAAGAAATGGGAGGACCTATCGGCGAGTCTGCTGGTGCTGCTGTTTTGACTGGCGAGCTGGAGGCTTTGGGGAATTTCAGTAGCAACAGACAGATGGTGACGTGGGGGAAGACGAACACACAACATTTAAAAAAAATCTCGGTTTGAGGGAGAATCTGTTTTATAACCCTCCCCCAAATATCTATATTAAAAATATTCACTATTATGACCGGCCGCACTGACCCTGAACACACAAAATACCAGAGCCAACTAAAAAATCTTCATCCTTGGTGTCACCAGGCTGCCCTGATGACACCAAAGGCTGCACACAAGAACTGGACAGTGTCACGGCGCCGCCCCGGGAGGAAACAGGAAGGACCAGAAGTGTATTTTCTCGCTTGGCCTCTAGTCAGAGAGTCCAAAAAACAGAGGAGCTCCTTTAAATTTCAAGGGCACAGAAGGAAACAACTGTCCGGATCCACGGGGACACTGTCCTGTTCTTACGCACCGCCTGTGGGAGGAGAATGGAAATAAAAACACCTCCAAAAGTGTCAAATTTGGAATTTGGAAAGTTTGCAGTCGCTCAAACTCGACATTTTCTGGCACATCGTTTTACTCAGACCGACCACAGTGCACGTGCTTATTTAACTGCATTCTCCTAACAAAAGGCAGCAGAGAACTATGGCAAATATAGCTGAACAGAAAAGTCACTTGATGGAAGAAGCACCCCCCACCCCGAGTGTAACTGGAGACTGAAAAACCTTCCTGCTGAAACGAGGCGGCTTTCTTCAAGAGGCGTGGCGGAGGTCCAGTTGCCTGTGAGCCAGTGCTGTCAGAGAGCCTGTCCGTGGACGGCCCGTCCTGCTGTCACTGCTGTCTGCTGCAGCTGTCTCCGGCGTCCCTCCATGTCTGCTGCAGCTGCTGGAGGTGCTGAAAGGCTCTCTGGGTGATGTTAAGAGCTGGGTGGACCTTCCTGAGGCTGGGCTCTCCAATCAGAGACAGGCCGCACAGTCCTAAGTAGGCATGGAGAGGGTCTGGGGGAGGGCGGGGGGAAAGGAAGGACGAGAAAGTTGTTTAAGACCCTCAGTGGCAAAGCAGGAGCGTTTGAGCGTGGCAACTTTTCAGAGGTCTTTTCCACACACGACGAGGACAGCGTCAGCCACGCAGCTTTCTATTGGGTTCATTAATAAAACATTGACATTAAAAATGTATTAAGCAGCATTGTGATCGAAAGTGTTATAAATATTGTACACAGGCCCGTCTCGTGGCCTTTTACCTACTCTGGGACGAGAGCGTATGGAGCAGTAATTGAATCCCAGTAATTGGATGCAGACATCAAATCAATGAAAGGGCCATTAACTGAATCAGGACTCAAAAACACTCAGAGCGGACATTGTGCAGCAGACGGACGATCCCAAGAATGTCGTTCTTCCTCATTTGAACTGAACGCGATAAATCGTGCTAATACGAATAAAGAACTGTGTTCAGACTGCAGATGTCGGATCAATCAGCGTTGAGGCTCTGGTGCTCTGATGAAGAGAGAACAAATTTGGCCCGGGATCCGTCATAGATCAACAATCCCACCAACGTTCTGAACTGCCATCAGAGCAGAAACAGGCCACGTTCAGACCGTTTGATGTGACAACACGCGCCGCCTCCCTTTATCCGTCCGCATTGTTCCGTCGTATCTTCCCAGGCCTGTCCCCAAACATCAGAAGCCAGAAACTGGCTTCACTTCTCTCAGGCACGGCCACAGAAACTCCTTTTTATTTGCGAAACCTCTTCTGTTCAGCAGCATTTGTGACTCAAGCACCTGTTTGGCCCCATTGTTTCCTGTCTGCCTCTTTCCTGTAACGCGATGCGCTCTCTCCTTTGTCCCGGGGCTATATATGAACAATCGCCTCATCTATTACCCACGACGGGGGCGAGAGAGAACCTGCACGCACGTGCCCGTGCATGTGAGCCATTGAAGTTTAGGGTTTCAAGCGCGTTTCCATTCTTCTGCGGAAAGAAAAACTTCAAGCAGGGCTCCACCCTGACAAGGCTGAGCTCTACTCCTGCACCTCTGGACTCACCTGGATGGCTGTCGGGCCACTTGGCGAATCCCCCCACCAGGCGATCCTGCGTGGACAGGATGAAGCTCCTGTTCTTCTCAAAGTTTGTATATTGGAACACATCTAACAGCTGGAATAAGAGAGATGGGGAAAAAAAGGGAATAGCAGGGTTATGTGGAAGAACTTCTTAAGAACTTCTTGTGCTTTAGTGACAAAGATGGTTTCAGTTTTTCTTAAGATACATGAAATACTGCGCTTTAGAGGGGAGGCTGTGTGTTTGCTATTTATGAAATGTAATTCTGGCTGTGACTTCATCCAAATCTGCATTCTCAGATCACCCACTAACCATAATAAATTATATTCCATCGTTTAAGGGCCTGTGCGTCTGCCAGGCCAAGCGGCTCATATCAGTGGTTTTTCTAAACCCAAAACAGGTTTTGGAAGTCAGGGAGTTCATCAGACAAGTAGAGTGGTTTTATATCTTCACACCTTTGCAGCTAAAGATCCCACGGAGAAAAATAGCAAGCAGAAATTGAACATTTCACTCATTTTTATCAACTACTTGTGTTAGTGAAATGCTGAGTGCCATTTTAAGGCGAGGGCGGGTAAAGGACCGCTGGATCTTAGACTGACTGTACCTCCAGTGTGGCTCCCACCCAGAAGGAGTAGCAAGTATCTACAGGTTTGTTGGGGCGCCCATGGAAGCCACTCTGCTGCCTCATAATGCACCAGCGGCGGATCCCGTCCAGCTCCCGCCGGCTCAGCGCCTCCTCCAGTCGACCCATCAGGCACAGAGTGGCGATGGCGCAGTACGTCCACCCGCCTGCACGCAGACACACAGCTCCGTGTGGGAAAGTTCTCATGGTTGAGAGAAAGTGGGAACGAGGAGGGCTGAAGTGGCTACATTTCAATTTTCCTACGATAAGATCATATTTTGACCAATCCTCCATCTCAGGAAATCAAGATTACCAAACCTGTTAAACCAGGAAGTGTAACAATTATAGAGACACCGCGGGGATGAACCCAGCAGGGTAAAATCACTGTGGAAGGCCATTTAACTCCTTTGATCATGTGATGGGCGTTAGTGACCCTTTAAACACTGTCTTTGCACACTTTTTGGGAGCCTGAGGAACAAAACTGAAGCCGAGATGACTGAAACTATCTGTGGAAGATCAACACTCACAGCTAAAAATCTAATCGAGTATTAAGTCGGGCAAAACATTATTAATTAATTTCCACTTTGTCATGTTAATCGGATGAGTGTGTGTGTGTGTGTGTGTGGGGGGGGGGGGTCAAAGGCTTTTGTGTCAGAATAATCAGGTTTAATCAGAGCAGGGAGGGGATTTATGAGGACAATGTTATGATGGTTAATCCTTTAAACCAGTTACTCCTTTCAGCCACTTTCACGTCCTCCACCAACGAGGACGCAGCCGTAAACGCTCTGATGAACGTCGTGTGAACTGGGGACAGCCGACGTCACTGATATTCAGAGGATGACCATAAAACCGGAGATTTCCAGAAACTGGAAGTGGCAATGTGGAGATGGCACAGAGGCTCAGAGGCTGATGGTACTCACCGTGTGACTCCCGCCCAGCTCCCTGGCCAAAGCCGCCGTCGTACGACTGTGCCGGAAACACAGAGACAATCGTTCATCATCATGTCACCACCTCAGGTTCAAGAGAAAAAAGGTAAAAGGAAGGCTGGGAACCACGTAAACCGGGTGGCAACAGTTGAGAGCAGCAGAGGCTCCTTTGATTCAGACACCTCGGTTCTCTCTTCTCATCCACCCATAATGAGAAGGTTTGGAGACGGGCACCTGGCGCCATCTAAATGCCAGTCAAACATCAGTTTCTAGAAACGCTCCACAACAAACCGTTTCCCAAAGACATATTTGGAGTCGCCCCATAAACATGCGGCCTTCAGGGTGTTTTGCTAACATGATTTACAATCGTCTGCTGAGCGACTTGACATTTTGGATGCAAACGGATACAGAGCGTAAACTCCAACAGCCTGCTGACAAACTGTGTGAGGACAAAACACGTTTTCTCCTGCAGGGGAGGAAAATCCTGGGCTACAGCTTTAAGACAACGCTCCTCATTTATTATAGACGCAGCAGCTCTAGGCAGAGAGCCACCTACCCAAGGTGGGTGGTCCATTCAGGGGTAGAAGTGCTGATCTGAGGGCTGCAGGAGGCTGTGCCCTCGGCAGGGTTGCTCTCTAATTTTATCCAATTTGGAAGAGGTGCATCAAGAACTTTGTAATCTCATGTTTTCAAACCAACCCACCAAACTCCCTCTGATGTATTCGATGGCCTTCTGGGTGTCCATGCCCGACCAGTCGTCCAGCATGTAGCAGATACTGGCCGCGCAGTAGATGAACCGAATATCGTTCTCGCTTCCCTCGGGCAGCGCGTAAAAACTGCAAAGGAGAAGATGAACAGACGCAAAAAGCCATGAAGACAGGAGAGTGGCACACACAGTTTAACGCAAATTTGAAGTGTCCTGGTGCATTCAGGGCCTCGCAGTTAACGTCAGCGCACATTAAGGCTCGGCCGTCTCAACCTCGGGTTTTTCTCTGAGTCAGAGTTAAACTGCCAAAGCAAATCTGTGTGCGAGCAGCTACATTTTATTTTCCTTATCCGGACGAAACAAGGCAACTGTGTGGTGTATTTCACCGTGAGATGATGGAGTTTTCCAGTGGATTTGAGTGTAAGAGGCCCCAAGACTCCTCTGTGTGAGTGTGTGTGTGTGTGTGTGTGCAGACCTGCCATCCTCCAACTGCAGGGCTCTGAGACCAGCCAGACAGGCCTGTTTGTTGACCCGGCTCAGGTTGTCCCCCAGTATGAGCAGTGAGCACAGCCCAGTGTAGGTCATGGCTACATGGCCGCTGTCGTACGGATGTGACACACCTGGACCCTGAAAAAAAAGAGAATAACGCGGCTAAATATGACAGATACTTTCAGTATAATAAACTGCAACTTGCATTAGGCAGAGCCCATGATGGAAGACAATAGGCAGCTTATTTAAACACGCCAAAATATCAAAAGACAGACCCAGATCCACAACGGGCTGGGATCGGCCTGAGCAGTACCTTAGTCCTGTAAGGAATTCCAATGTGTGACGATCCTCGAAAACCACATCGACTGAGATTTGATTCTAGGGGGGAAGAACAGAAGGTAAATGTGGAAGTGTCAGATCATTTCAGACCTGTGTCAGGAAAGCAACACCCAGGAAGATGGTGACGCTCCTCCAGCTAACAAAGGCCGCTGTCGCCACCTACTGGCCGCAGTGGACATATGAACATGCTTCTGAATAGAGGGAACTAAATGTGATAAAGCATAAAATGTTCAGCTGAGAACGTTTATAACACATGGCAATTCAAGTCTCTTATCCTGACATCATTTAGGATCAACACATTTGTATTCTGCCAAGTATTTAAATATCTCTACGATTTATATACTGGCAGGAAACTAATGCCGCAAAGCAAAGTTCCCTCTATTACAGATGAATTTTAAAGCCATAATGATGATATAACAAGAGGTTTTAAGTGCCTTCCAAACTGCTCTGAGGAGAAACCCGCCAGATGGCAAAACATATGGGTCTGCAAAAATGACACCTATCAAGAATGTTTTCTGTTCAAGCCTCTGAATAATTAACTAATTGGGCATTCAAACAGATGGCACCAAAACAACTTCCCTGAACCCTAAATCTCAGGAAATAGTTACTCACACACGCACACTCTTAACAACGAGAGGACAGTAAGCATGATGACAGCCACTAGTGAGGGTGGAGGTGTATTTAATGAAGCTCAGTCCTTCCAAAGAGCCATTGTGCAAAGACAGACTGTTTTGCCGTGGACACGGCACCATCTCTCGCACCATTCCCAGACTTCACTGCTGCTCCATAGCACCAACATGACTGGAATAGTGGCATGAACATTTGTGCAGGCGTTACACCCCTGAGGTTGACTAAAACAGCTTTGCATCGTGCCAATTGTGCTTAACATTCTGATATCTTCCTGTATATATATATATTTTTTAAATGTTTCAAATTTAAAAAAAAAAAAAGGTTGGGAAATTTAAATATCACCAGGTATTTAAAAAAATTATGTATGGTGATGGTGCAAAACTAGTATCTACCAGATTTAAAATCCATTTCCAATTACAATTTCTTTGTTTCTTATTAGTAAAGCCCCATACAGGACTTCCTAGTGTCTCATTATGACACAAGAAACTAAAAGCTGGATACTAAAAAGGCACATTTATTGTTTGTGCCTTTTATTCGTGAGTCCTGTGAAGTGAAAGAGAAAGCTTCCCACTTACGAGCTTCTGTGGGCAGAACCTGCAGTGAGTAGATCCACTCGATCATCACATTTTTATCCACAACATCCAGAGCGTCCAACACATCCAGGCCAGAAAGGGCAAAGAACACAATAGTTAACCTGGAAAGAGAATGAGCAAAACAAAAAGGTCATTTCTGATGTAAGGAAAAGTCATACATGAAGGATGTGCTCAAAAATAATGAATTAACGATCGGAGACATGCAATATTTCTCTATTAGACCAGACATGTTGATATATGCACAACTAGTCGTAGCTGTAATGTAACAGCGGTTTTCTGGGATTAAACGATTCACCCAATTAGTCAAAACTTCAGTGCCAGGCTAATGTTAGCAAGCAGGCTAACCCCAATTAGCACCAACCTCCATTCAAAAGCATTAGGTGTCTGCTAGCTCGGGTGCTAACAGCGCACAACTTAGCTTTAACAAACGCACCTGGTCGTTTCCAGCGAAGCGTATCTCTCCGGTAACACCTGAAGCGTTCGCTGGAAAAATCGTACGTGACGATCTTTTAAAAAGTAAATGTGCTCTGATTCCTCAAAGTGGCTGCCATCTTCCGCCATCTTTGCATCCGCATCTGCGGGGAAGCTTTTCCGGTATGAGTGCCTTTCAAAATAAAAGCTCGAAAACCAAACCGGACACCGTTTAGAAAGTGATACTTCTGGTTATAAGTCAGGACAATGCATATAGGCAATACATTAGTGATACTAATTGTTATTTGGAATATTCATTTTAATTCAACACAAATGAGAGCTGAAACAAAAATCTGAGTTTGATTTTTATTTTTATTTAAATGACTCTGAATTGATTTCATCTGTTTTGCCGACTGTCACTGCCGCTCCTCACAAGCCTTGTCGCCAAGTGGGAACAGCTCTGCAAAGAAAAACATGACTTTATTGATTTTAAAAAAAAAACGCTTTACCCATTTGAATGCAGGCAAGAACCACACCTGTGAAACGTCTGTGTGACAGGACCTTTTCCCGAAGGTCCGATGCTTTTCAGCCTCTCCTCCCAGCCCTTAGTCGGGCGAGTGAGCCTGGTGGGGTCTCTGCTGACGTGACCGTCCACCTAAATTAAGAAACAATCCCCATCAGCCGACTTCTGATCCCCCTGGAGCAGAAATCTGACGCGCTCTCACCTTCTCCTTCAACTTGGCCACAATTCTCAGCTGCCTTTCTGCGACCTCTTTTTCCTTCAGCTGCTTGTCCTGGAGTTTTGCCTCCACCTTGAGGAGGTCCTGCAGCATGAAAGAGACGAACTGTACATTTCACCCGCAGCTTCCCATCAGGGCCAGGCCCAGTGGTGTTAATTTCCCACCCTCTGGTTTAAATCTTTGATGCATTGTGCCGCCAATCTTCTCCTCTCCTCCATCTCCTTCCTTTCTTCCTCTCTCGCCCTCCTCCTCTGTTCCTCCTCCTCTCTCCTGAGTCGGAGCCGCTCCTCTATGGTCGATTTCACCTCCAGCTGGCGACGCCGCTCTTCCTGACAGAAGCATCATTCGGCAGCAACGTCAGACATCTGGGGCGCTGACGGCAGCGACCATCTCCATGGTTGCACCACCGAGGAAGAGAAACACACGGGTCACTACACACGCTACCTTTGCCTGTCTCCTTTTCTGCACCTCCTCAGCCAGCCTCTGCTCCTCTTCCAGCTCTTTGTTCCTCCTCCTCTCTTCCCTCCACTCCTCCAGCCGACGAGTCGCCTCTCGCTTCTCTTCATCGGTCCTAAAGCAGAAAAGGAATCACCAAACGTCACTAAGATGATCTGGTCCCATGTACAATTGGCAACATTCTTGTGTAACGGCAGCCACCCCATCAAGCACTCATGAAAATGCATGAAAAATCACCATGACAACCAATATGGCTGCCTCACCTGTGTTGGTGGGCTTGGCTCTTGGGTTCCTTCTCCCTTTTTTCTGCTTCCTGTTGAGTCTGTATCCAGATCTGACGCTCCTGAGTCTTCCTGGCTTTCCAGCGCAGTATAGCCTGTTTTAGAGCAAAGTCAAATTTTCAGAGGACATTTTGGGTTCCACGTTTCGATCGTGGGCCTACTTCTCTCTTCCGGCCCTGCAGATAGCTCAGCTCCCGGTGCCATTCCTCGTGCTGCTCTATCTCCTCCAGAGTCTTAGCAGGCAGATGCAGTTTGGCCTCTTTCCTGTATGCAGGCTGACCGCTGTGCTTGGTCCAGGCCTGTGAATGAGTCAAAAACGGCCCGGGTCCAATCACCAACGCACGGCGGCACATTTCAGAATGGCGTTGCAAAAATGGGCGTTCTCTGGCGAAGGTTTGCCAGCGGGAGGGATCGTCACAAGGCCAGAATTCCACTCATGTCTTACTTTCAGGAAGGCTTGGTGGTCATATTGGTCCCAGCCTCCATAAACACCTCCCGTCCTCTGTAAGAACGATTCCAGCACCTTGACGTCTGCGGGGAGGTCTCGGTCCAGCAGTTTGGTCTAATTTAAACGAAATTAAGCAATGGACATGTCTGAATTTTATAGATTTGGTCATTTCAAGTAAACCGATTATACATTTCAGACGTTAGTTCATGTAGCCTAAAGCGTTTATGTAAAAGCTATCCTAAAAAAACACAATATATAAACGTCTATCCTCCTTTAACCGCATAAAAATGTGGGGGAAATGGAATCAAACCTTTGGAGAGGAGGCTGTGTTTCCTTTGGGGTCAGACTTGACAGAATGGCTCCAGTTTTCAATCTTCTTCTCATAAGCCCTGAGCTCCAGCCTGCACGTCCTCTCCTCCTTCAAAAGCTCCTCAAAGCTACAAAAAGCACAGAATGACAAAGTTTAAACACTTAATGCAGCATTTCATGAACGCTGCAGTGAGAGGAATTGGATTTAATGAGCCTCTGTGCTGCTCAGCAGAGCGTTACCGTTGCCACTGTTCCTCCTTTAAGGAGCTGATTGATCTTTCCACCTCTGACATTAGTTCCATCAATGTCTGAATTGCTAAAAATGAAAGAAAAGGAAAATTTAAAATCATTATTTGATACACAGAACCAAAACAAATCTTTGTGGTGACAATACCAGGAGATGTAATTACTGTAATACGACATGGGACAATAATACCGTAATGACACAGTATAAACTGTGGTTAAAATAATTCCATAACTTACTCTTGGGGGTCGGCTTCACTTCTCTGAGTTGGTTCTTGAATTTCCTCCCATCACTCCTGATCCTCAAAAGCTGATTTTGAAGATGAATCTCTGAAGAAAAATAAAACAAAACCCAACATCACCAAGGTGGTGAGAAGAATGAGCCGTGCCGACTTCCACGAAACACAATTTACCACCAACACAGAAACACTGTGGAGTGAAATCTCATACTCTCAGCATCTTTTCCATGTTCCAGCACTTTCTCATACTGTTCCAGTTCTCCACAAAGATCTGTCCAGCCATTCCTTTTGCACTGACGGATCAGCGCCTTCTCCTTCTCCAACTTTTTAATCCTTAGAACGAAAACAATCAATGAAACGTGTGAAACTGGGCTCTGATATACTAATGCTATAGCTGAGCTGAACATTTTCACTCATAAAACACATAAAAAATGAAACTTACTCAGTTTTGTTCTTTTCTGCTTGTCTGAGAAACTGTGCAGCTTTCTGTCTGTCCGCATCACTGGACGGTTTGCAGGCTGCAGAGCCATTTTCTGCCTGTTTACAGTCATTAAATGGAAACCCAAGTTTAACAACAGCAGAAAATTGAATCGTTTTTACTTTGACGCCATATTCCGGTAATTGAACCTAAATTCATCATTCGTCAAACTTTGTCTATTGACATTTATTACAACAAATGACAAAACTAACACATCGATACGTACCGAGCCATGTTTCTGAGAGCGCGAGGCGGTTGCCATGTCGACAAGTGACGCACCAAAAAAAACTTTATTTAAAATAAAGTTACTAACACAGTTGCTAGATTGAGCACAAGAGGTCGCTGTTTCTCATGGTTTAGTGTAATTGAGAAATGTAAGAATACTGTAGTTCACGTTACTAAAGACGTTACTTCACGTTACACTCTATTCAGGTTCTTACGTTTATATAACATTACTTTATTTGATTTAATCTAAAAGGGCTCCAAAATCTGCTTTTAAGCCATAAAGTCTTGAACTGGGCTCTGATAAAGTATAACGATGGATGAAATGAACTGTGGGCTTTGAATGCCTCATTTTACCATATAGAACGCACTTAAATAAACAAAAACACATGTTTTCCAGAGAAAAGTAGCTTTACCTTTGTCGACTGACTTAAATTCCTGCACCTCTTTAAAATCTTTATCTATCGAAAGTTTGTGTTATTGTTGTGAAGACGACCGTTGGCCAGGTGACAGACAGAATAGAGGAGAGAGAGAGAAAGGCCAAGTGAGAGGGGGTAAAAATAGAAACCTGGATCCATTATTGAGTGCAGAGATTGGGGATAGTCTCCCGTAGGGGCACGGCTGCCATCACCACCAAAATAGCAGCTGTTCTCCTTAATGAAGTCTGTCGCAATTTTCTGTCTTCACACTCAGGAGTAGCGTTGTTGGGTAAACCAGCTGCGTGCGGAACACGCGGCTGGTTTGCGCAACAGATCAGACACCAACATGAAATCACCACAGGAATGATTTCAGTTTTTCAGCCCCTTGGGTGAATAAAGTTTAGGTGTTAAGAATAATGCCGAGCGAATCAAACCAGAGAGGAGAAGAAAAAATAAGAATATGACCTTTGACCTCCTCTGAGGGGCTAAAAGCCTTTTTGGAAAAGTTATGAGACATGAACCCTGTAAACTGAGAGGTCAGAAACACATTCAGGCAGGGAGGAGCTCCCCTCCCCGAATTAGATGTGTGTGTGTGTGTGTGTGTGTGTGTGTGGGTGTGTGTGTGTGTGTGTGTGTGTGTATGTGCCCAAAGAAAAAGTGTTAGGCTTCCCTCTTGTTGAGTCTTTATGTGAGGCTAAACCAGCTGCGCTGCTTGATGTCAAGAGTGTTTATAAAGGTTAAGTAGTCAGACAAACATGCACAAATATGCACGTCAAAATATGCATTCACAGAACACACACACACACATGCAGCAGCAGCAGCAGACACCCCTGAGCCAGCACTACTGACAGGTACAGAGCAGTGCACCTCGTTCCTCCAGTTTCCTCCCCAGCCCAACACCATTAACATGAGGTCCATTATAGACTCTCCATCGGCCGAGGGTGAAAGTGAACCTGGTGACCTTTCCAGGGTGCATTCCTGCCTCTCACCCAGTGGCTACTGAGAAAGACCCCAGCACCCAGTAATCAGTGGCAGGTAACAGAAAATAGACGTACTCCACCAAATATTTAATGTGGCGGTCTGCCCGGCTGCCGAGGCCCTTAAGATCACCACCATTCCGGTATTTAAGGAGGCGACGGACCACAAAAGACCGAATCTGCCATTTTTAATGTGAATTGTTCTGGATCGAAGACAGTATTAAACACAATGTCTTTAGTATTTTCACTTGTTCACCTGGTGCTCAGAAAGTTCCTTTAACATCCTCGGAACGTTACCGAGGGGCAGAAGGACCGTTAGAACTGGACTCCTCCCAAGAACAGATCCTCCTCATCACCATCGCCAACAGTCTCCTATTTTGCATTTTTCATAGTACAATACATTTGTTGATCTTCATGCTGACCTTTAGAGCCACACCCTCCTCCATCTGCCGGCCTCTCTTCCTCTCATCCAGCTCCCACCTCTTTTCCTAACCTGGAGTCTCATCCTCCGGCTTCACCTCCTGGCAAACCTGCTGAAACGTTCTTGGACTTCTGGTCTGGGAGGGTTCTAAATGACCTTGGCTGCTCTCTTACCTCACTGTCATCTGAGGAGGGAAATATGGAGAAGCCTCTAAATTTTCATCCAAGTAGGAGCAATCTCCTCCGGCGTTCCCTTGGTGGTCCGGCCGGGTTTTGTATCCTCTCAGATTGACAGGTACAGTAGATTCTGCTTGGTAGGATACAAAACCCGGCTGGACTACAGAAGTATTGGAAAATCTGGAGTTCAGGACTGAACAGGACGTGAGCTGTGTGATTACAGTAGGATAGCTCACGTCCTGCTCAGTCCTGTACAGTATTATGTTATCAAGAATTCCGTGAATCTGGCCCAGCGTCATTCGTTACTGAGTATCAGGATCAAAACCTACCTATTATCAACTATTCCACTAAAAGTTGATAAGCTGTTGATATGCAGAGTTTTGGTCTTGAACATAACAAGTCAAGACTTATATTAGATAATATATTCAAACCTTTCATGATCTTAACTAAAACTGCGATGTGACCCTTTATGACACCTAATCTGAGCAGAAAGGCTAACAAAGTTTAGCCCCTGATATCAAAGCAGCATCTCACTGGATCCTTTCAAAGAAAGCAAGATTGTGGAAGATTGTTCACGCAGCTGTTTTGATCCCATTTTGAGTGTTTTTTTTTTTTTTTAGGTCAAATAAAACCTCCAAGGTGGCTGTTTTTGGATGCTTTTCCTTTTTTCCAGGCAAAAAGAAATAAAACTTAATTCCTCAAGGTATCTTTTATCAATATCGCCCTATACAGTACATTGGTTGATGTAAATAATTTCTAAATGCTCCTTATTTGTCTTGAATCTGATTTGAGGGATCCCGGAATACATAAAGACCAATCGTGAATTTCATGTGCAGGCTTGTGTTGGCCGATGCAAACACAGGTTTTCCGTCACGGAAACTCATTACAACTCATTTGCCTTGAGAAAGGCTGCAACGAATCCAGAAACAAATCCAGCGGTTAAAAAAAAAAAGCCACAGGTGTCTCGTAACTGTCCCGACTGAATAGAGACGGTGGCACCGTGTCACGTGACCTCCCCTGCTGCCGCAGTTGCTCCTGGCTGCTCCAAAAAGTGAGAGTGCAGTAACGTGGTGGCTCTCTAACAATGAGCGGAGGCTGCCGCCTGACAGCGTTCTGGAGCTTTTCCCACACAGATTCATGGCGTCACAAAAGTGAACGAAGCCTCACGTGGAATCTGGGAGCTGCTGACTCAAGTTCTGATGAGTTTGCAGTGGAAGCTCGGGGCCTGACAGGTTTTTATGAAGCGGAGCTGCACAAATCGTGAAAGAGCAAGAAGACTGTTGGGAGAGCGGAGCTCTGCTCTTTGGCACGTTTGGGGGAAACACTTTTGAGTAAATCTGTGAGATTCTGCCCATCGGGGATGTCACGGACCTCTCTGCGTGGGACTGTGTGCAAGCCCGCCAGTCCATGTGGGTGAAATTAAAGGGCCACGCGGGGCTAAATTGGGAGGGGAGAGGGATGGAAAAGGCCTGGAGAGAGGCATCGGCTCAATGTGATCAGGGGTAATGGACACCAGCAGGTTCAGCGCCAGTTTATCCTCCGGTCACTGGATCTGTTCCCTCGCAGCTTAGGTGCAGTCAGAGCAGCACTAATGACACGTTCCAGCAGTGAGTGTGTGTGCGAGTGTGTGTGTGTGCACATGTGTGCATTTCCATGTGAGAGCAGGGGACATGATGTAAGTGTCAAGAGACCGACCGAACAATATCAGGCATGTGGATAAATAAAATCATATAAGCGGGACTCAACTAATGTCTATAATTATCAAAGTAGTTGGCACTGGTTTCTTATTTTTCCACACAATTCTACGTGCGTGGGGTCTGCATGTTCTCCTGGTGTTTGATTGGGTTCTTTCCAGACTCACTGGCGTGCTCCTACATTCCAAACACGTGCGTTCGGATGAGTCGGCCGCTCGAAATCGCCCGCAGGTGCAAATGTGAGTCTGGCCCCAAATTCTGCTCACTGGGGTCGAGGTCCAGTCTTTGAGGGGGGCCCGTCCACGTGACCGCACTACTCAGATATCTCCTCGTGCTCATCTTTGCTGAGTCATTTTGGCTCACGCGACCTGGCAAACACCAGCAATGTTCAGCGAAAGGTAATAAAGTTGAATCATTTGTAGAGTGAGACATAAATCAAAGCGACTTTATCAGCGCCCGTTCAAAACGAACCAATCGGGCTGTAACATCAACTTGCCTGTACGTACAGTGTGTGAGCGTGTGTGAGTGTGTGGGTCTGGTTGTGGTTGCATTTTGAATTTGTTTGATTGTTGTGATTGTCACTACCGTGCCAGATCATTCTATTTATACGAGTGCTGTTTTGACAGCTGACTCACAGTGCAAAGTCTTGGCGCGCGCGTGTGTGTGTGTGTGTGTGTGTGTGTGTGAAGGGCTGCAATCACTCTTTATCTCCTCAAACAGACATATACACACACAGTCGCATCTATTTCTGTGGGGTTTTTACTTACTTCAATTCATTTGTCCCACCCTATCCCGGGCCCCAACCTTTACCAGTTTGGCCTCACAACAAATCTCAGTTTATATCATAAATCTCACCCCAACTTTTTGCCCACAAAGTTGTTTTGAATGCAGATGGTGAATTGTTCAAGTTGGTAACCCCCCAAACAAGAACACAGTGTGCTCACAAAGTTGTCTTAGTGTGTAAATCCTGCCCAGCACAGTTTGGTCAGCTGGCTGCCTTTGAGTGTGTGTGTGTGTGTGTGTTTGTGTGTGTGTGTGTGTGTGTGTGTGTGTGCGTGCAGTGGTGTCTGAACCAGTATCACTTACACATCACGGTGATTCCCCAGTGTTGATACCCCCCCGCCACCCATTTTAGCCGCCGTGGCTCTTATGTAATCAGTCACGTTTCTCTCATTCTCTCAAGCGCCACATTGGGTGTGTGTGTGGGGGGGGGGTGGTCCTCTCTCAGCGGAGCGTCGCCATCAACATCCTTTAACCATCCTTTAACACCTCCTGGACCAGCCCACTCCTCCTCGGGCCCCTTCCCCTGCACCTTATTCATGAATCGACTGTTTGTTATCAGGTCATCGCCCTCTAACCGGCTTTATGAGCTGCGTCCTTGCTGTACGTGTTTTACCACCTGCTTGTTTACTGAACTTTGGCTTCTTGTCTGCACTTCCTCAAACAGGCGATGTTATTATTTTGATGCCTTCCAAATTGCTCACGGACTAGTCCATTATGATGCTTAGGGGGGGACAATATGATAAGGGATAACTTTGGAGGCTACTTGTGGAGCTAAGTGTTCAGGAGTACAGGTTGCAGGGTGGTGGGAGGTCAGGGGTGCTTTCCAGGCCTCCACCTGCCAACAAGTTGGCATGTCCTGGAACCACAAATTACTGCTAATGGTTCCTCTTCAGGGTGTGAATATGTTTGAATAGTTAATTCTCCTGACAAACAGGTGGTGATGAATCAACGCCTTCCAAACGGAGCAGGAGTGTGAATGCAGACCCTTTGAAGCACTCCGGGCGTCCGAAACGACCAGGAAGGCTGAACAAATGGCTAACAAAGTCCACTAAGTTGCTTCTAATGCAGTAACTAAGCTCGTGAAATGAGGAAATTCTGGAAACTTTTGTGAACCAAATGTCCCTGAAATTCCCGACCAGCGTGAGCATGATGGGGTTTGTAGGGCTTCGCTTTGATCCTCGGGGAAATGATGCCGTGAAGACTCACCCAGCCACTGGGTGTATTTATAGAAAAACAATCACTTTCCTCCCAAGGGAGCGTTTTCCAGGAACCTCAATTTCTTTAGTGGAACCACAGGAATTATGGTCTCAATTTGAGTTGCAGGCAGTTGAAAGAAAGCAGGAACTTGGACAGACAGCAATTTAGCCAGAGAACTTGTTGACTCGTGTCAGGGGCAACAAAAATAAATAATACAATCTTACATTAATTTAAAGCTCCATTAAGGTCAATCAGAGAGTCGTTTCCTCCAGCAGTCCAGCTGACTCTCCCATAGATGATAAGTATAACCTAAATAAAGCTATTAATACAGGGTAAACTATTAAGCAATTTAAAATATTTACATTTGGACTTTTTTGGAGGGATTTTGAAAATAGACCTGTTTCTCCTGTGTTACATGATGGGTTTGAAATGGACCGAGAGGCACGTGGAAGGCACGTGTTCACTGAGGTGAGTCCTCCTGGAGGTACTGAGAGAAGAGCCTCATGTAGGACAACTTTCCAACAGGGCATTGTTCAGGCCTAAATATAGACACGACAGAAGTAGGCTGAGCTAACATTATGGCCATCAAAAGACGCCATCATGTGCAGGCGTGTGCACGCTGAATGAGGACTCTGTGCGTGTGTCTGAAGGGAGTACCAGAATTTGCATTTTACTATAAAAGTGAGGACATTTCGGCTGGTCCTCAGAGGGTTAGTCATTTCAATGTGTAGCAAAGATGTATCAGGAAATGATCTGTAACCCTGCGAGTCGTAGTTCACCCCCTGGTAAACTGGGGGCAGGTTGGATCTGTTTCCCCACTGGGAGACGTTTAAGGTCGTCTGACTGCCTCTTTGATGGCTGCCATCGATGAGAGACCTCCACATTCCAGGGAAATCAGGCCACCTTGCAGCTCGATCGAGAAGGCAGAAAGGAGGATTACTGCGGGCACTGGAGGTGGAGCCCAATTGATTTTCCAGCTGACACAGTTTGCAGCAGCGTGCTGCTCCTCTGACGGTAAAAATACAAAACCACGTGTCCCCGTTGTCGTTCTGTGTGCTAGTTTGAGCAGGTGAATCTGGGAGCGGTTATGATAAAGCAAAACGTGGTTTAAGCCCGGCGTCCTTGTTTCCAGAACGACAGCGCAGCGAAAGCAAGTGATCAGATCGTCAGAGGAGATTCTGTTCACGGGACCAACTTCCTCCTTTCAATTACATTTCATATTTCTGATGCGTAGAACAGATGCATAAACGAGACAAAGAACTGTTATTACACACACACACACACACACACACACACACACACACACACCTCGCAGCTGTGGTCTTAGAAACTCAAAGGTCAAACTCTAAATTATTAATTAAAACCTGCTCATATGTGTTTGTTATTTTGTTCAGACTGAGAAACCAGCTTCCTGGTGAAGGAAACGCCTGAACCATCTGATTCATGCATCTCCAACATATTAGGTCACGCTGGGGCAGGTCACCATCAGAACAGCTGACCCGGGGGTTCCTTGGCTATCTTCCATTACGTCTTTCAGGGCTGTATTTATTGACCTGGTTTTAGAACAGGTAAGGTTCCTTCCAGGCAAGTCACCACAGCTGAGCCATCATATTGGAAAGAAGCGACAGAACAAGAAATACCTGGTGAGGAGTGAATGAGTCAGCTGGAGGAAATGTTCTAGGGCGGGTTGTCGAGGGCCGGCTTGGATTTACTTTTGCCCCAAAAGATAAAAGCAAACACTTGTAGCGGTATATGCTAGTTGTGTTGTGACCTACTTAAGCCTAACAGCTGATTAAAACAGTCCCAGCAGTAAAAGCTTCTTTAATGAGGTCCCAAACAGCCTCAACAACTCTTCCAACTAGGTTTTTTTTCCCAAAAACATCCCAGGGACGACCCAGCTGAAGCAACTGCAGCGTCCCGGCGCTTCCGCGGGAACAACTGCTCCAGGAAAAATAAGGAAACGCCGTTTGGGAACATGGGAGAAAAGAATGGAAACATCTCACACGGTATGTGCAACATGGTTTTATTGTCAAACTGGTTATTAAGACGTGAATTTGGAGGATGCCACATCAAAAATGCTCAACGTTGCTGGAATAAAGTGCAGAATCAAAATTGAGTTGCCCTGGGAGTCCGCAGTGGTTTTCCATCTCTGGTTTTAATGGACTGCAATATGAAATCACATGAATCATGAAAGCCCTTTTTTTTGGACAGACTACACATCTGAAGCTCACGTGCGACGCTCCACTATTCGCCGCCGCCCGGCGCGTCCCCGGTTCTTGTGCAATCAGACGACAGTTGCACAGAAGCCGCAGAAGAGTCGCCATGAAGGGTTTGCTGCACCGATATGTCGCTGCACATGCAGTGGGGCGGGGGCGGCCGTCTCGGAGCTTCATTACCGATCCTCCATCGTGAGAAGAATAATGGCTTTTTACAGGTCAGCCGTGCGCGAAGCGTCAGAGGTCACTTCTGTGCACGAGCTTCAAAGCTGCTGTAGTTTCTGACGGCAGACATGTGCATCATAGTATCTCCACGAGTGCCACTTTAAACTCTTGCCCCCAATTTGTGTAAGTTCAAAAATAACAATTCATACAAAAAAAAAAAAGTTCAAAAAAAAAAAAAAAAATACACCATGTGGCACTCTTACAGTTTCATTCAAACATCCATGGCCAGTCAACGGGAACTATTCAACAATCAGAACAACGGTACTGCGCACCTCCCCCCACCTCTGAGTGAAGTCAAGGGATGCTAAAGGAGAATGGCAACAATGAGGTAAACAAAGAAAAACCAAACTCATGAGAGACATTGCACAGACACGTGCCAGCACAGAACACAACAGTCTCTTTCCAACGGCATAGTCTGTGCATAGGGAGAATAAAGCACTTGTGGTGTTCAGGCATCGAACCCTCCTTGTAAAGCTTTATGTTATAACGAAGTGGAAACAGTGAATGACACCGTAACATGTGGCGGATATCCAGAGTAACGTGATAAATATTGGATTTTAAAAATACAAAAAAATAATAAAATAAACAAAAGTTGATTGAGGAAGGGCCCGTGACTGTTGGCAACAGCGAAGGGATGGGGAAAAAATAAAATTAAAAAAAAAAAAGCCAAAAACTTCCAACATTTGCAGAAGCGCCTCAATCGTTACTTTTGAGAAGAAGGCAGGCAAAGTTGAGGCGAGGTTGAAGCCAACGTGGAGACAGATCTCTCAAGTGTGGTTAATAAATAGCATAATGGAATATGCAAAAAAAAAAAAGAATATTTTTCTAGTTAAAATCTGTAAACCCTTTGCTCAGTTCATCCAGGTATATAATTGTTGCTTGTCCATGTTGCGATACACTCCGAAAACACCCCGAGAGTTCAGGCCCGGACTAATCAGCTGTTAAAAGAGCGCAAGAAAACGCTGCCTCGTTTCTCACTTTGCTCAGAATGTTTCACCTTGGCTGACTGAGGCCGAATTTTAAAAATCGTCCAACCTCCCAAATAAACTGGATCTACAAATCGGTCGCACTAACTTGTCCGTTTCAGCTCTTCAAAGCCCCGCTGGGTCTCGGGTCCGTTACGCGACCTCTTGACCCCGGCCTTCATTCAGCCGTCACTATCTGTGCAGCAAGACGAAGGCCTCCAGTTTCTCTGGGATGTTTCCCCGGTAGTTGAGCCTGTGCTTGATGATGGTCCTGGCCGCCAGGCACTGCAGGGTGGTGTGGTTTATGGGCTGGATGACGTTCCGGGACAGCTCCTTCGCGTCCAGGAGGTCACAGGCGGTTTGCTGGAACGCGTTTGTGCTGTCAAAATGGCTCCCGCTGGAAATCAGCAAGTTCATTATGTCTGGGTGGCCGTTGGAGGCGGCGACGTGAAGAGGGCTGAGGAGGAAGAAAGGCGGGAGTTTAAGATCAAGCCGCTTGGAAAGCGGGACGGTCAAACGAGAGCGGCCAGACCTGTTGTCGTCGTTATCGCGGCTGTTAACGTCGGCCCCGCACTCGAGCAGAATGGAAGCGACGGTGAGGGAGGGGAACTTGCAGACGGGGTAGCGACCCACGCAGGTGGTGTTGCGGTCCACGGCCAGGTGGAGGGGGCTGTAGCCATTTTTACCACACGGCTGGAGCTTCAAAAACCTGAAACGACAGCGCGCCATCATTAAAACGGCACAAATAAAACCAGTATGCGAGTTCGTTTGGGGGAGAAAAATGGGACAAAATTAGACATGATCCACAAACGCACCTATATATAGTTTCCTTCTTGAAGTGGTCCTGCTCTGCGGTACACGGCACTTTCTCTAAAAGGCAAATGAGGTGCAGGATGATTGACAGGGCCTTGCTGAGCTGGGCCGGGTCCAGAGCTGTTGGTCCACTATGTTTAACCGCCCGCTCGATTTCCAAAACACCCTTCGAGAGGATCCCCATCAAATCCTCAAATGAAATCGACGTCCCCAAGAGACCCTTGGCCCTGTCCTGCAGCATAAAGGAGAAGAGCTCGGCGAAGGAGAGCAGGCTGGAGGCCGTCATGGGGCTGAGGGGGTCCAGGTTACTCTGCTGCATGTCCAGCGCATACTTCCAGAGATTAATGCAGCGCTCAAAGTTGCCAGAGTCTGCGTAGACAGCCCCTCTGTAGCGGATGTAGTAGGACGTGTCTGGGTGTTGGGGGCCGAGGATTCTCTCGCGAATGAGCAGCGCCTGCATGCGCATCTCATCAGGGTCGGATATCAACCCGTCCAGCTCCTCTCCATTTGTCACCTAAGAAGAGGATTAAGGTGAAATCACAACATCTGTTTGTGCAGTATTGGGTTTCCAAAAGGTTGCGACATTTCACAAGCTATTTATGCTTCCAATTTCCCTCAAGCTTCAAACAGGCCCGTTTAAATCGCAGTGTAATTCAGCAGAGGCCAACACTCACCTCCTTGGCGTAGTCGTATGCCATGATCAGCTGCTTGGGCTCTGGTTTCTGAACAATGTTGTTACTGTCCATATATCTAAGGTCCATGGCTCTTTTCCAGTACTTTAAGGCTCCGAGAAGATCCCGCTTCTTGTCTACAAAGGTGGCGCCTAAGAGCTCCAGGGCGTCGATGCGGGCCTCGTGCCTGGTCTGTTGAGGAGAGAGCAAAATCTTAAAAAGGGTCAAACCAGCATAGAAACATTCATCCATGCACGTGTTGCTGAGGAGGAATCCTGACCTGCTCGTGCATGGTTAGGTATTCCACAATGTTAGTGTGGCCCGTGACGCTGGCGGAGAGCAGGGGCGTCATGCCGTAGCCGTCTTGCTCCATGGAGGCTCCGTACTGCAGCAACATCTGCATGATCTCCAGACTTCCTGACTCCGCGCAGTCATGAAGTGCTGTGTTGCCTGCACAGACAGCAGAACGCGTTCATCCCAATGAGCTGCAGATAAAGACACTCATACTCGATAGCCCAGAAGCACTGGCAACGTAGTCGGTGTCGGCCGCCAATCATCCAGGTCATCACAGCCAAGTAATACGGCCCTAATGGTTTTATACATGTGACTCCAGAGCAGCTTTTTACAAATGAAGATGCCTTTCCCTGGAGTCCACGGAAAGGCCGCAATGCAACATTTACATTTCGATGCTACTCAACTGTCAGTTGGTTCCCACTTTCCAACATATTGAATTGCTCTAATGTTCAAAAATGACTGCAGATTATTTGACACCAGCACCTCGCTGGAGGGTAAGCCTGGATGGAAGGAATCGCTGAGGCGGCAGATTATGGACTGAGATTCTGATTGGAGAATCAAGGCTCTTGGAGAGAGACCCGAACCTCTACCAAAAGACGAATCCGATAGGATTTCAAGGTATTTATTCACAACCCTGAGGTTGGACGTTAATCACAAGGTTAAGGTTGAAGTTAATCGATACCAGCCATACAGTGCAGTACTGAATAGGGCAGTCCTAATGGTATGTTTCCATTACGGATAAACCTGTGTTGATCTGCTGGTTACCACATAATAAAATACCATCCAAGAGACTCCCACGAATGCAGGCAAGCTGTCGTCACAATTTCCATGATGAAATCAGGCATCATCCCAACTCAGGACAGGCAGAAACTTCCAGCAGAAAGGTCATCTCCAATAGTCAACAAGGTCAGATCACATCGATCCCGATGGACACCCGAGCGTTCTCACCTTTTACGCTTTTCCTGTTGACATCGGCACCGTTCTCCAACAGGTACTGGGCTATGTCCTTGTGCCCCTTGTAGCAGGAAATCATCAGACATGTGTGCCCGTGTCTGTTGGCCACCTCCAGGTCAGCTTTGTGTTCCACCAGGTATTTCACAATGTCCAAGTGACCGTCAAAGCAAGCCGCCCTCAGCGGGGTGGAGTTGGTCAAGGTGGTGCTGTTAACCGAGGCTCCGTGGCCCAGCAGGGACTGGACCACTTTCAAGTGTCCGGCCGCGGAGGCGGCCCAAAGTGGCGGCGCTCCTTCGATGGTCTCCCCGTCAAAGTTGACCGAGCCACCGACCTCTATGGGCGCGCTGCAGCACTCCAACAGGTACTCCACCAGGTCGAGGTGGCCGTACCGGGAGGCCATTAGAAGCGGCGTGGCACCGTTCGTCTTCTCACCCATTAACTTGGTGACTTCATGTCCATCTTTGTTTTCCAATAATTTCTGGAGCAGGCGGAGCTTGCCGTCTCTGGCGGCGTTAAAAACTGCGGTCTTTAAATCCATTTTCAGCTCGATTTGAGTGTAGACTAAAGGTGGACGCTGCGGGGCTGCTGGAACCTTTGTTTACAAGCTCCCACTCTCGCTGAGGCGAAACCAACTAGCTTAGCGTGGCTAGCGTCCTGCTTAAAACACCGCCCTCTGCAAGCCTTAACATTAAAATTCAACTTCCACAAATGCCATTGCGAATCCACTTCTCGACCAGTGCTTCACAGGTTTATTACGAGCTCTGGTCCAGAGGCCCATTCGTCGTCCCCTTAATCACTTTAGCGCCCAGGCTAGCTTCTTTTACCGTCACAGCTCCTTACTGGCAGAACAAACTATACCCGTTTAATGGCCATTTCTTGTCCTCCCAGAAGATCTCCTCCTTCGGCTCCTTTTCTTAAACGTGTCATTGTTCGTAAACACAAAGGCGATACCTAATGTTTGTTTTCAGAGGGCCGAAACGTAGAAATCCACCCCCACCCGATACCCCCGTGCCTTAGCTAGCGTCGCCTGTGAAAAACGGCGTAAGGCTCGGTGAGAAAAACCAGGGATATCCCCGTTTTCCTCGTCGTTTTCGCCCCCTCCGACGCGCGGCGTGCAACGAGCAACGACCGTACAAAATCCAACACTTGTCGCAGCTACTTGGCGAAGTGGCACGACGGTAATCCCGGGGACGGGTTAGATAAACAGGGAAGGATATCCACCCACGTCTCGACCGGATGATCACGACTCGGTTTCTGTCACAGCGCCGACCCAACGCAGGCTTTTTTTTTCTTGACAGGCGCCTTGATTGACAGGCGAACAGACCAATCACAGGCTCGCTACACCGTGACGTCATTAGCATCGAAACAATGCAACACTAAACAAGCAGGTCATTTCCCCACATAATGTGACCTCCACCCGTAGTATTTATACATCTATGTGTATAGGCTGCAGAGATACAAGGTTGCATAACACGGCAGACTGATCACAACCGATTGTTTTTGCTAACATGACTCATAACCTCATTGGCAGAGGCAATGAGCACCTTAAAAATTAGAAAGGGCGTCACTAAATAGCTTAAATTTCCCTACGTGTCATGGAAATGTCAGGAAAAAATTGTCAAACACGGAATCAGCAGAGCTGGTTGTGTTAGCTGTGACTACACCGCCACCTATAGGTACAAACAAGAATGACAGAGGCGTGCATGCAGAGAAATCCTCACTGTACACTACTCATGAACAAAAGGTCATCAAATTATATTGAGAACATTTATTCAACAATCCCTAGAACTTAATAAATACCCGGGATACCACAGAGATGTGTGTCCAAAAATGACCTCTCAGTGCACAAACCTTAAATTATGCCCACCCACAAAAACATGAGAACACAAATCAGTAGTAACATTAATAGGTCCTTTGGTTATTTTCCATGTCAATCGTGTGAGTTAAATATATTCTCACACATGTATGATTCCGAGCAATTTAGTCTACGAATATCTGTCATAGTGGAACACATTAATTTTTGTGTAATGAAAAAACAGGAGTAAGAGCACCACGCAGGTATTTGCCCATCAAGGACCTGAAAAACTGCGGGTGACAGAAAAACCCACTCCCAACACAGGTTGAAGTTTTCAAGCTTGTCTTTCATTCAGCACAAGTGCCTGGATGTACACAAATGAGACATTTCCATTGACGATACGGGAAAAAAAATTACCAAAATTCTCCCTGATCCTTTATAATACCCAGTTAGAATGCAAAATTTTAAATGACGGCCATTATTCCCAGATTTACTTCTGCGGTGGACATGAAGAGTTTAATGAACCAATTAGATTATCAAGCTGGCACAGAAATTACCAGCTGTGACGACACAACATCACATCTTAAATAGTCTTAACTATATTTTTAAGGAATATGGAGTTATTTTTAAAAAAGGACAGTCTGCAATTGTTTTGGATAGTAATGACACCATGCAGGTCACACTGATGACAGTACTGATGTTCATGGTACAGGCGGCACTCACTAAATGGAAAACATCCTCGTCAAATGTGGCCTTTTAATCTAAATACAAACAGTTCAAACCCCTCTGAAATAATGATCTCTTTAACACGCTGCTTCCAAAAAGAAAAACCTCTAAAATGACAAATTTCACAAAAGCAGATATTTTCTACAATATCACTGAAGAAAGTTCAGAACAAGGTTCAAGAGCACAGAAACAAAAAGGGTTGTTTTCATCCTTCGTCTTGCAACTGTTTTATAGACCCAACGCATATATGTACCGGTAGTTATATTTTTAACTCTTGGTTATGTCGATGGAGCTTGGTCTATAAAAATGAAACACAGTATGTAGTGGAATTGATGGGGTAGATACAAAACAAGTAGATATTACGCAGTGATTTCATGTATTTAAAGCGTGTAAATCTTGCTTTACGTGCAGGGCAGAGTGCTTGAATTGACTCCAATACAGGTAGAAGCAAGGCTTCAAGCGTTTCCTTGTTCACCCCACAAAAAGATTCATAACACCCTTCAGCTCAAGCCTCATATGCAATAAAGTATGTAAGCCTACCAGTGCTGAAAGAGGATAAAGGTCAGATTCTATCATCTGGCAATATGATATGATCTAAGTTCCCATCAGCACTAATATTCTAACTCACTTTATGCAGACAATTTGAATTAAAGACAAAGCATTTTAAGCATCCGGTGCCAGAGCTCAGACGTTGTTATGATCCAACACGCGTTGTCGTGGTCTTCCTGTCAGAGAAAAAGCTTCTCAGTAGGACCACCTGACTGATGCTGACCACAAGCAGGATGAAGGCTTCTCCAATAGACCAGAAGGCAACGCGAGTGTTGAGGTCTTCAGCACGACTGCGTCCCTGGGCTTCCCTCAGACGGAAGTGTGTCTGGTAGTCGATGACCGACTTCAGAGCCTCGTGAATGGAAACACAAGCTGATTCCATCTGGAGAAACAAGGGTAGTCAGGACCACCATCACCAAAAATAAATCCAACCAATCGACAGTTGTGATTTCCTTATAGCTCACTTAATAATAATCAGAATGCTCAATGTTAGTGTTTCCAGTTATTGTAGAGGGTCTTTACACATGAAGTGCTTTTCAATTGGTTTCTTGAAATATACTAATTACAGTACATGGGAAGAATAGCATTATGAAAAAGAAATGTACCTATATAAATAGCTTACCTGGGTGAGTGCAGTAACTCTATTCTCATTGGGGAAGAGCGGAGGGTCATCGCCAACTTGGAAATCAAAGTAAACCGTCTTGTGTGTGAAGGTGGAAAACTCGTTACTGAAGCAGAATTTGTAGGTGCCATTTCTAGCTGCTGTAAAGGTAAAGCTGTCATATTGCTTTTTCATTTCCTTGTACAGGGTTGTCCCTTCTGGGTCCTCCAAACGACAGTCCACATCATAATGGCCACCAGTGACCACCTAAAAAAAACCATAAGTAGGGTATTTGAAATATGAAGTTATTAACAAGGTGAAATGGTGAGCACGAAGGTAAAAAAGTTCATCTAAAGCTTGAACCACAAAAACAAGTGTGCTGGAAATAAATCTTTGACATTTTAAAGCTATAATGTGTCACTCAGACAAAATGTTACACCACCAATGGATTTTATGCTGCAGCCCCACTAGCTGGTAGCTGATAGATGGACTTACTTCAAGAACATTGACATACTGGAGAATGTCTGATTCAGGTGCTTTCTCAATAAAACGGTGCATTCCTTTCAGTAAAACGGGCCAATTTGTGTTTTGGTTTGATAATTTTTTTTTTTTTTTTAACAAAAATGGTCATATCAAGCAAACCAAATACAAATACACTGCATTTAATGTAGGTTCTTAAAGAAACAAATACATTTCTGAATACACCCTGAGACTTCATGTTTTACACATCGCTTAATCAGTACAGGTTTAAAGGTATTGACTAGATGCAGATTACCTCCGAGTGGTCAATCGAATGTTCTTCTTTAAGTAATAATAGTCAGGGATCGCTGATGAATGAACGCACCTGAAATTCTAGTGTGCACTTGGTGCCGATGATGATATCCTCATAGAAACATTGTTTAGCGTTGTCCGGTAGCTCAAAAGTTAGCTCGGAGCCCAGCACCCATCCACACAGAAGGTGGGCCCACAGCACTTGAAAGAGTCCGCGAAGGGAGCCGTACATCCTAAAGGCCTTGAATTAGAGTTATGAACAACGACCTGTCGTAACAAACACAATCAGAAAAATCGGCAAAAGCAACGAAAATGGTGGCAGAGGGAATCCGGACATTGACAGCAGCGTCAACTCGCTAGCTCATGGCTAACTAGCCCCCTAAACGGGCTTTAAGCTTGGAATCATACGGTTCCTTTGGATTTACAACAAATCTCCGCGTCAAAAAATGGTTTATGATTACAATATCGTACGTTTCGGAAATAAAAAATAATCATTTCTACAATATTTGTCGATTCATTAATCGGTTTCAATCAATATTAGCTACTCACCCCAAAGTGCTCACCCGGATGCGACTGATTCTAAGTCGGTAACGTATCACAAACGTGCCCCGCCATTGGCTGTCCCCTGTGAGCCCGCCCCCCGAGCCTGCTCATTGGTCAAACGGAGATTGCAGTGAATTTCTTCCTGCGCTGACAATTCCAACGTGGCTGATACACAGTCATGAGGGGAACGTGCAGAATTTAAACAACGACAATCATCTGGACAGTTGTGTGGCGGACTGATTCAAATACCATAGTGCGTGAAGTCATGTCATGAGCGTTTGCTCACAATGATACAAATATATTTATTAGAATTGTCTCATTAAATCTGCCAGGTAGGCCTCCGGGTGGTATAGCAAATTATGCTGGGTTGGACGATGAGTAGATAGTGAAGCTTTTTTAAACGAAATGCACCCATGTTACAGCAATAAACTGAAAAAACCTGCTTTTGTGCTGTGGTTCTTATGCCCTTTTGATGCGCCTTCGTGACATTTCTGAACATACCGTCGACCTAAATCGAATTCTCGCGTGAACACGTTCGACGCGATTACAGAGAGGGGAGGGCTGCATGGAGAGTCGAAGACAAAACAAAAGCCACACATAACCAACAGGGAACAGGCGCTGGTCGCTTTTTTTGTAAACCAAGACAATTTTTTTTAATTAACCAAAATCAGTTGAAATTGAACATTGATATTTTAGAAGATTTGCATTATGCCGAGTAGCACGTCTTTGGTGGAAGCCGAAGAGGGAGAGTCCGAGGTCCCACCGCCTCTAGTGCACGCTTTCGCCGGTATGGGCCTTGAGGAGCACCACGGCAGCCAGAGCCAGACTCCCGAACAAACGGACGAGGGTCTTCCCCACCACCACTACCATTTCCCCTCGGTTTCCCATTTCAACTTTCTAGGTACGGTCCTTGACTTGAAACCTCTGCATCGGCCATCCTCGGCTGATGAAGGAGCCATCACGGCGGCGCCCGAGGACGAAGAGCAAGAAGTTGGAGGCGACTCCTCAAGCTCCGGTAGCTCGCTGCTAGCCCAGGCCCACGTCAACCGACACTTACAATCGGGACCCGGGTGCTCCATGGTGCCGTCCGGACTGGAGACGCCGCAAGTTGAAACGGTCCTGTTATACAATGGGGACGATCGCGATGATGGCGTGCTGGGCGGCAGCAGCCTCCCACCGAATGGCAGCATGGTGCTGGTCCCGTCCGGCGTCTACGGGGAGTTCGGCTTCGAGGCCGAACCGTCGCTGTTGAATCGTCGGAAGAGCGTTAACACAACCGAGTGCGTGGCGGTGCCGAGCTCCGAGCATGTCGCGGAGATTGTAGGCAGGCAGGGTGAGTGCTTGCTATTATGGTACATTTACCAGCCGAAACGAAGTTCCAGGGAGTCCCTCTAGTTGGGAATCTAGTTCCCCGGGGACGAGTAACTTGGGAACTATTAAATGCATTTTGTGACATACAAAGGAAGTAGTGATTTTTTTTTTGAGGGGGGAGGCTGCAACAAAATCTGGTTTATTGTGTCGCTTCTGTTGGCGACTTGTAATAGATTTGTCCCGACGCGCAGCGGTGTCCGGTGTTTGAATCACCGAGCAGGGTTTATTCTGTTCTTTATCCCTTCGAGGCACTTACGAACGACTGTAGGAGCAAAGTGGTCGATTGCGATCGGCCAAAGTTACGTAAATTGCCTGAAAACAAACACTCAGCGCGTCAACTAGCAAAGTTAGCTTAGCACAATTAAGTGGGTCAGTAACACCCTTGCCCTTCAACAAAAGTTTGGTTTCGCAGGCAATATGGCCCCCATCAGAACCTGTGGGATTAAGACCCCCCCCCTCCCCGGTATTTCTTGGAAAGTTTTTGCGCTTTGCAGACAGCGATCTTGTCCCCGTTTTGGCTCCTCGCTCGGCGAGCTAACGTGGCTTTAGTCCCGGGGAGGGCTGGAGCGCGGTGGTCACCACCGCTGTGCCACATCAGCCGGAGGGGTTTGTCATCTCCGCGACGCGGCCAGAACCTTTCACCGAAGTTCCCCCATCCTCTTGTCTCTTTGTTCCCTCCCCGACCCCGACATGAGCCATAATCCCCGCAGTAGGATGTAGGGAATATGATGTGGGGTTTGACAGTGGGGGGGCGCATCAGCTGCAGAGTTGACGACAACAGGAAATAGCTCTGGTAATGATGTTGGACTCTCAACCACAGCTGAAAGGAATCTTTAATTTATAAGCCAGAGAACTTTTAAATGGCATTAGTGAGTGCACCGCCCTGCATAAAGTGTGTTATCTTAAATAAATTACAACTGGAATTATCCGGTATGGAACTGTGTGATGCGCCTTAATATATCTGTTTTATTCCGCCGACAGGCTGCAAGATCAAGGCCCTCCGCGCCAAGACCAACACCTACATTAAGACACCGGTGAGGGGGGAGCAGCCCGTTTTTGTGGTGACGGGGCGCAAAGAAGACGTGGCCATGGCTAAGAGAGAGATCCTCTCTGCAGCCGAACACTTCTCTCTCATCAGAGCCTCTCGGAACAAAGCGGGGCCCCTGGCTGCCGCCACAGGCCCGGGGAACCCCTCTCTACCTGGTCAGACCACAATCCAGGTCAGTGGGTACTGAGGCCCGCTGACGTCTTGACCAGTTGGTCTTTGTCCCAGTGTTTGACATCATGGTGGTCTTTGAATTCCCCATCCCAATGAGTCCTCTTTGTCTCTACAGGTGCGGGTACCGTACCGCGTTGTGGGGCTGGTCGTGGGTCCTAAAGGTTAGTTCTAAAACCCTCCTGTATTTCAGCTCTGATCAGTGTTGTTTGTTTTATTGGCAGAAAATGCCCCGTTCCCCTGGCAACAGTAAAGACCAACACTGTAATTTACTGTAAATAAGCGAATGCGTAGATCGCCATGAAGTTGCATTTTAAAGACTTTAAATATGTTCACTCCCACCTCAGAATGTTATATTTAGCACTCAGTCTTTAACCCCCTGGCCTGTTGACATTACCACCTCTCTGCCAGAAAGCCTCAGGGTTCAGTTGAAAATTGGACTGGAGAAGTTCTCAACAATGTGCTGCTGGACTAGAGAGGGCAATTTTAACTAAATGGATTACAATTTGCAGCCTTGCTTCATTATTTTATTATGCTCCTTATAATGGAACATCTTAAGATGGCTCCTGCGGGCCAGTGGACAGTGAGAGTTCCCCACTCTGGCTCTTAGATTGAAGGAGGTGCCTGTTTTCTAGTGAGCGCTTCTTTACATCAAAGCTCTTCCCAGGATTCCACCCAGCTCCTCCATTTAGTTTTTAACTTAATTGAATTCTTTCGGCTCATCTCGGTCTGCTCGTGTTTCACGTCTCTCAGGAGCCACCATCAAACGCATCCAGCAGCAGACCCACACCTACATCGTGACGCCGAGTCGAGACAAAGAGCCGGTGTTCGAGGTCACCGGAATGCCGGAGAACGTGGACCGGGCGAGGGACGAGATAGAGGCGCACATCGCCCTCCGCACGGGATCCTGCGGGGGCATAGAGGCGCCCGGGGCGGACAACAACGACTTTCAGTTCAACGGGACCGACGTCAGCTTTGACGGTTCTGCCGCGTCGGCGGGGCTCGGAGAAGGGGCGTGGCCTCTCGCCGGCGTGGCCTCTCAGGGCGGAGGCGGCCTGCTGCCAGTGAGCGTCAGTGGTACTCAACAGATCAATAGCAATATGACCAGTGGTGTCAGGATGTCTTCCACCTACCGCAACGACAGCTCCAGCTCTCTGGGCAGCGGTTCCAGCTCGGTCGACTCCGTCTATGGAGGCGGGAGCGGAAACCGCGTGGCGGATTTGAGCCCAACCTGCGTGTTCAACGCCAACAACAACAACAACAATAATGGCGGGAGCGCGAGTTTCTGGTTCGGCGAGAGTCTCCTGCCCGTGGGGTCCGAGGAGCTGGTCAGCCTGGGCGGTGGAGGTTCTTCATCGGGATTTGACCCATTAACCATCTCCACCGGCCAAGCGACTCTTTCTGGTGTGCAGCCGCCAATCTGGAGCCCCTTTGTGGACCATCAGCCCCTCCAGGCCTTTGAAGCTCGCCAGTCTCAGGTTGGTAAAATTCCAGGAAGTATGAGGGTCAACATACCACCTGTGGGTAGAAGTGGGTGCTTGTACAACTTTCTTCTTCTTGGATGAGACCACACGGTCCACAGTTTGAATATTTTAACATAAAAATGCACCTATGATCCATTCCAGGGTTAGAACTGAACCCCTGTCTTTAATAATGAAAATTTCTGTCATCGCTCTCCAGACCAGTCAGCCCGGGACCCCCCGTCTTTCTCCGATCATCTCTGGGACCGAAGCCTTGGAGCACCCTCAGGCCCGGCGCGTTACCCGAGCTCCTCTGGCCTCGGTGGGAAACCTCGACGCCCACAGGTTCCCGTCTTACAGCTCCACCTTCTCCTCCTCTGGGGAAAGCACCGCCTCCTCTTCCTCTCCGCCCGAGTCCTTCCTCTCCTATCGACCAGGACAGGGCTCGGTGGTGAGGGGGCAGGAGATTTGTATCCAGTGTATGGATAACCAGGTGATCGCGGCCTTGGTTCCTTGCGGCCATAACCTCTTCTGTCTCGATTGTGCCACCCTCATATGCCAGGGTCCAGATGCTGTCTGCCCCGTGTGCCTGTCTCCAGTCACACAGGCCATTAAGCTCCGCAATATGTGATGATTTTTCTTTTTAATTGATTAATTCCCCCGAAAATATCGAGTCCGTTTTCTCCCTGCCACCACACGTTTGGGTACATAATAATTCCTGCCCCAAACAAATGTCCAATTCAGCCTTCAACCTGCCCCCCCCCCGCCCGCCCAACTGTAGGTGAATGATAATGGGGTCATGGGTTAAGGCGCTCAGTCATGTGCTCGTGACGTCTTTTTCTTTGTTTTAGTGATCATTGGGGGGGTTAAACCCCTCTGTAGCATTAGGCTGGGGGCAGGGTAATGGCTATGATTTTTTTTTTACACTTTTTTTATTTTATTTTTTCAGTTTATGTGTATTTTACCAGTTTTTACCGACTACCTTGAATTCTGTTAGATATGTGTTATAGGCGATTGAGTCAAAGAACATCTCAAGTTTTGTCTTTTTTTTTTTCTTTTCCATAATTAATATTGCTGCTATGGCTGAGATTTTGACTAATATGGCCTGGCCCCTTTTTGTGGTTACTGCTGGAAACTGGGGAGAAAAGTGGGATCATGTTTACATATGACCCCCCAAATATAAATATATATATATATATATAGGGAGAGAGAGAGAGACTGTGGTTTAAGAGTATTCTAAGAATTATCAGGCAAGTAATGTTTATCTAAAAATCTAAAGAGAACTCCATGTTTACATTGTTTATTATCAGCATCAGCCCCCAAAAATTGCTTCCTGGCGTAAATATGCCGTGATTTATGTCAAATTCGCTCCTGCTAAGATGTCACACTCCGCTGGTGACTTTTTCATTGACGCAAGGTTTATTTTTATCATATAAAAGCACACGCAAACTCATTTTTTCCAGATTGCCAGGATGTTGAACCACTTGATTTTTCGCCACTTTCTGTTCCTCCTTTTAAAATGTTTACGGTAAACTCGTGCCTGGTTCCGATCAGAGTTAAACGAAAAAGAAAGTCCTGGTTCAGTGGACACTGAGCGTCGCTCCGTCTTAACAAACTCGTGGCCTTTGGGGAAAGACTTAAGTTTAACTGACGGCTCATCTTAAAACACTGAATTCTCAAGATCACTCTTAAATCGAAGAAATGTTCAGTCAGAAATGTTCGGATTTTCATTTTGAAAGGCTTTTTATGGGATTTGCTGGTTCTTACAAATATTCAGATTGTGTTTTTGTTGACATTCCGCTTCCTTTCTTGTAAGTAAGGAGTTATTATTCAAACCTATACTAGGAGACTTCAAACACTCAGATGCAGAGCTTGAGACATGCCTTCCATAGATCGACATATTTAACTGGAGTCCACGTGGTCTATGCAAAACAAAACAACGGTTTTCGGTAACTCATCCAGGAAGCACTCAACCAAACTTGAATGGTTTTAACTGCACAACACAAACTTGTGGAAGGACGGCACGTCTCCCCCCCCCCCCCCGCGCCTCAGTCAGGGTTCCCTTGAAGCAGCTGTTCCAGTGGTACGTGCTCTGGTTTTCTCACACCATTGGCTGTTGACCTTTGCCCTGCTCGGCGCAGCCTTCCCTCACGTCTTATCACTTATTGACAAGACACGACTCCTAACAAAACACCTCGGACCCCCCTTTGCCCCCCTCCCCGTTTCTACGTCTGTGTTCGAATAGGCATGATTCACAGAGGTCATCTCAAGGTTAAGCTTTAAACGTAGGCATCTTTAGACTCAGCTGCAGAAGTGAATGGATTGGGGGGGGGGGAGCGATCTCTTAGCTGGTGGAACAACACAACAATAGGTCGATAGTGTTGTCTACTCCGTAGATGTTGGACTGTAGAAACTCTTCTGCTGCTTTAACAAGAGGAAACGGAACAAATAAATACTAATGCAAAAAAAGAAGAAGCCCCCCCCCCCGATATCTTCAGCGCTGTCCGTCCTTTTATGATTTCTCAAACGAAGGGTCGCGCTCTTCACTCCGTTCCCCCCACCCCCCCGCCCGTCGAGGCAATGCAATACGCCATCGATCATCAGTTTAACAACCTGAAACTATAGACCTTTTTTGTGTTTATATATATATTCTATATTACTGTTAATGACTGATAAGTATAGAGTTGTTTTTTATTTTGTTACATTTCATATATACATAAAATATATCTATATTAAATGTTTACAATAAGAGTTTTAATTTTTTTTTTTTTTTTTTTTAAACTCCGAGTGATTAAGTGAATGCAGAGTGGGGAAAATGAAAGTTGCGGAAAGGTCGCCGACGCCTTCTGCCTGTAGTTTAGCTCTGGGTTTACAGTATTGACCATAGTATCGATAGCCGCCGTTTAACCTAGTGGAAAATGGAATGTACATCACGAGCATGTCTTTATAATGCACCGCCAATGTAAAATGTCTCACTGCAACTGTAAAAAGGCCAAGGATTCGAGCTGCCTGCCATGTCTGTATGCCACCAAATTAAGAACAGTATACTGTAAATGCTTCTTAGATGACTATATATAGATACATATATTGTTCAGTTGTACCAACAGTTCAAAGTATTTGCTAATTTTACTATACTTTTTTGTTTTGTATATGTCGGGAAAGTCTTAAGGCATATAAATTCTTCAAATTGAGTCAGGAGTTTAAAAGCAGACTATATTTTATAAACGGCCTTTTAAGTTATTGTGGCCAAAGCACTGATATTATATATTTGCTGTAAAGAGAATTTAAGAGTTTTATTTTTCTGATATTAAAGTTACTTAATAAAGACGGTTTCATTTAAAGCCAAGATGGTGTTGGGGTTCATTCTTTTGAGGCTGGCACGACTAATTTTATCCTCGTTTGTGCGTAAACATGTTTGTTTGCGGACACGCTGTCTGTATCCTGTAGTCGGAGCATTATAATCAAGGGGGGGGAAAAAATCAGTATTTAAGCCCCCCAGCACCCACTCAGGTGTTTGTCAACGGAGGTTTATCGGGCCTCAGCAGCGGGTGTGCGTGGGGGGAGCGAGACCAGAATCAGTGAGTCACCTCGGAGCCCATTTTCACGTCAAAAATAAGCCTTTTTTCACAGCAGGCAGTTTTGACAGCCGGCAATAATTACAGCTCTCCTATTAACGCGTAGCTAAACGGGATGCAGAGGCCTTCAGCGATATCTCCCAGCCTGAACGTTCTTCTGTGGTGGCTGCAAGTTGGCTGTCACAGACCTAGTAGAGGTGTAATCATCCATTCAGCCACCAGTCAAGAGCTTCAGAAATGCATTTTTGTGACTAATGTATTCAGCCATTACCACGTCTTCTGTGAGAAACATGCATATCGGTGTATTTTTAGACAAAAAACAACAGGCCACCATTTCCAGATCACTCCATGTTTAATGCAACTCTTTCATAATAAATGCAGCCAGAGATTCTATCAGTCATCATCTAATGATATTAAAATCACCTCCGTCCACAGTTCAGCAGATCCCTGCAGTCACAACATAAAGAAATATTCTTCCTTCCATACAATTGATATGAAATAAATCCTCCCCCTGGTGTAGAAATGTTTAAAATACTTTTTCAAATTTAAAAAGAAAAAAAAAATAGTTTTTGTGCATGTGTAAAACAAGATTTTTTTTCAGTTAAAGAAAAAATAAAATCTCATTCAGCAGTTTCAACCATGATGTGAAGGGGGGGGGGGACCAAATCTGAGATTATTTCTAATCTAGGTGTACTTAATCCTGTTATTTCTGGTTGTTGAATGTATTTGAACACTAGGCAGTAATCACATTTCCTGTTTTCTGATTAAACAATCATGCATCTTCCTGCTGTTAGCAGATATTCACTATTCTCTGACATGACGTCGGGTCCAAAGCATATTTCAATTTGGTGGGACAAAGCGGATCGATTCGCCACTGAATCTCATGCAAACGCTGGCATGCATTTCAAATTATTTACACGATTAAAAAATTAAAAAAAAACAGGTAAAATGAATCCTACAGATGAGTATAAATGCCTACTGGGTTAAATGGTGAAAGGTGTCTTTAGTGGAACATATTTACAGCACATATCCATGACAACGCTACACCTGCCCCGTCCTATAGAAAATATAACTTCCAAACAAAAGCTACTCAGTAAAACAGGAAATATAAAGTGCTAAAAAATATTATACACCCCAAATAATAGAGAGTAGTAATATAAAATGTGTTGATATTGCTGTAAACTGTATTAAAACCCTTTCAGTAATCTACACTCAGGAAACCTGAGTCGATATTAAAAACAAAGCTGCGAGTTGTGGCGTACAAGCACGATGGTCGAGAGAAGGGTGACGTCAAAATGGGGGTTTTATTTCAGACGCCGAAGGCTGAGGTTTGTAGCCTGCCTGGAGATGATCGTGAAAGATGTGCCGAGTGTTTCTGGATTATTGGTGTGCCAGAATATTGAGCACCCAAACACAGCTGGGGTTCACCGTTGGGCAGGATGGTCCAGATGTTGGTGGAGGCGTCTTACTGACTGCAGAAGACGAAACATCTACGTCTAAATCTGTGGGAATTTTAAGGTGGACTTGGAGGAGACAAAATAAAAACAGCGTGGCTTGTCACAATTGTGTAACTCACTCAACAACAAAAGATAAATCTAAAGAACACGTCCCGTTTTAAGGCCCAACCCTGTAAATGTAACACTTCCCGACCTGGATCAGTCCTTCGCCTCGCTCCAGCTCAGGCGCTGAGATGAATTTAGGCACGATGCGTGGCATTTCACATGTTGCGACGTTGATGAATGTGTGGCGTGACTGGATCCTTCTGCGGGTCCCCTCTGAGAAGGCACCGTGCTCTTCCTTCAGAGCGGCTGCCATCTTTCAGCCCCACAGTTGACCGACCTTGATTGTCATCCCCTGTGAAAAACCTTCTGTTTAACAGCTTCAATGAGAAGAGACACAACAGAAACAGCAGCGCCGCTCAGACACAGACTGTGCATCCACCAGCTGCACAGCGTAAGTTGTTGGCAGTTGGAGACTCCAGGGTGGGCTGCAGGGGAGCTGGTGTACACTTGATTTCTCTGGGACCCACAGAGCCTTTTATGTCCATGTTGTGGAACTTTTTATAGCACTACACTTCATTCCGGTCTTCTCAAATCAAAGCCATCCATTAAAAATACAGATGAAGTATATTTTTAATGGTTGCTTTTGGCTTGTATGAAAGAAGATGCCTCAAACAAACCTAAAAAGTTTTAATGTCCATGTATGCCAGCTTCAGAGTCACAGCTCCAGCAACCCGAGGAAGACTTCCGGTTGCCGTTGGCTACGGTGTGATGCTGCAGCTGCGACAGCCTCAGTCCAGCGGCTGCGGGTCGGCTATGGGCATCGTGTGCAGGACCTCGTCCAGTAACTGCAGAGCTCTGTGCAGGTGGATCTCGATCCAGCAGGGGGTCTCCTTGATGCTCTGGCGGGGGTAGTCCGGTCCCCAGCCCTTGACAAAACTCATCCTGAGGATACACAGCCTCCGCAGGTCGTCTACGCCGATGCCCGCCGCTGCCGACAGACCTGAGAGGAAGGAGAGAGGGGAGTCGGTTATGTCAAGCTTTTAAACGCAAACTCCATGGATTATCCAAGCGTGTTGGTACAAAACGAGATTCTAAACGGGATCCGATTCTCTTCTCGCCGTCTCTGTGTCTTACTTATAGCAGGAGCGATTCCCCCCACTGATCCAGGTCCAGGTATGTTCCCGGCCACGGCGGCGGCCTGGGCCGCGGCTGCTGCCTGAGCTGTGGCCGCCTGCTGCTGCATCTGTCTGTGGCACTGACGGAGGTCGAACACCTGGCGGGACAGAACAAACATCAAACTGAAGGTCACCACCACAGACCGACATCACGCGGGACCTCGGCTAGAGCCGTCCTGAACGCTTCCACTCTTTCCCCGAGAGACAAAAGGACATTTTTCTAGAATGTCATCTTCGCGTGATGTGCGGTGACCCGTGTCGCTACCTTGATGTAAGCGCTGGGGTAGATTTTGTGAACAGCATCTCCAGGGGCTCGACCGGCCTCTCTGTCCAGATAGTAGCTCTGAACAAACACCGCGTGGTCGCTCAGGCAGCGCACCCACACGTCCCCCTCGCCCTTACACTCAAGCTGAACGCCTTTGCCGATGTGAAGCCTGAGAGGGGCCGACATTAGGTGACAGGGAAATAAAATGACAAATGTGACATTTTATTCACTCTGGGCATAATCATTTATAGAACATGAATTTCTTTTACAAGAAAAAATTATAAACCAAGAGTCCCATCTGTGCCCTATTTTTTTTTTCTTTTCTCATCAAAAAACCTCTTTTCTTCAAATTGCAGCTCTTTCAGAAAATAATACAGCAGCTCTCAGTGCCGAGGTGGTTAAGGTGAGGCCCAAACCTTGCTCTCTCGATCGCCTCGGTGCGATGTACGTTGCTGAGCTGGCCTAAACAGAACCGGTCTCCTCCCGAGGGATCCACGTAGCCATCCACTGTCACGATGGGGCAAGAGGAGGGCACTTTAAAGGTCTCCCCGACTTGAACGTCCATCTCAAAGTAGGCGATGGAGCACCAGTAGTCAGGTGCTGAAACAAAGGGAGGAACCTGGTGTAAATCAGCGGTATTGCTGTTCTGCAAGAACACCGGATTCAACCGGATTTACACAGGATTCGTATCACTTTAGATTCGATGCTCTCACCTGGATGATTAGATATTGGAGGCTGAAAGGCGAGTTCATTATGCACGGACCCTGAGACAAAGAGCAACGTTCAGTGAAGCATGCAACTCTCCATTTATGGGTCAGCTGCAGCTGCAGCAGTGTGTACTCACAGTAGGGTGCTGGATGTGGCATCGGGGTGTGGTGCTGCAGGTGACCATTGGTGTGGTGGGTTATGTTTGGGGTGAAGCTGTTGTTCCTCGGCCAGGCTGAGCCGGCAGCTGAAGATTAAAAGAGAACAAAATGAAGTATTATTGCAGCTCTTCTAGACTCTGAAATATAAAATAACCTTTTAAAAAGGTCAAAAACTAGATTGACTGCAAAAACAAACAGTGCTGTTGTTTACAGTCGTGGGATATCTTACGGCCTGATCCAGGGGCAAGTGCAGGGAAGGCCGAGGATGAGGCAGAAGTGGACGCCTCAGCAGGTGGCAGCAGATTTGGGGGTGCAAATGGCTCAGTGAGGGGCGGTCGGCTGCTGGATGGTGGATGCTGAATGGTCTGGATGGAGTGCCCGCTCTCGATGGAGGGTAGACTCTGTGGACTGTCAAAATCACACTCGTCCTTTACGATCAACGACGAGCCGGGGACGGAGCCAGTCAGCGAGAGTCCCGATAGGTCTGTGGACCCCGAGAGGAAGAAAAGAAAGCACGAGGGAGAGGGGTATAAAACAAAAGCCAATTCAATGCTTAACACCGTACGAGGAACGCCTCCACCTGTCACTCACCAATGCCGGGAGACACCACTCTCTCGTAGTGGTAGGGGTTGACACACACGTAGTCACACTTGAGGTCAAAGGCAAACTGGCAGCATTTGATGTGCTTCAACTCATTCTTATGCAGGTCAGGCCACCGCCACAGGCGCGCATAGATGACGTGGGGGAAGCCTTTACGCCCAGCCACCTGTGAAAAGAATGCAAAGGAGGAACTGATGTAAAGGGTTCGCTTCAAGCAAGGGGTCGACAGTAACACAACAGTAACACAACATCTGTCGCAATATGTCCATTCTAGAGGGATGAACAAGTGGAATGTTGTTCTAGATTTTTGTAAAGTGACAAACAAGCATCGTCCCACCTGCAGACGTCCATCCAGCGTTCTCTGAATGGTCACACACTTGCTGGGATGGGCTCCATTGGTGGTAATGGCAGTGATGAGGGAGTCGAGCTCGTCTTTCTTCTCTTTCAGCTTTTTCACCAGGCTCTCGATGGCCCGCTTTGAAAAGGCTTCACTTTCCCCTCCCTGTCGGTGGCACATCAGGCTGTGCACAATGCTCAGGCAGGCGTCGTTGCTGGTAGGAGTGTTGGTGATAGACATCTTGATTCCTGACTCGGTCTCTGTACTTTCTCTGAAGATATTACTGGTCAAGTTTCATCTTATTGTTAAGCCAATTCAGGCGTGATGTTGATCTTCGGAAGACTCAACTCCGGCTGAGGTTGCCACCTTGGATGTAAAAACAAAATACGAGAAAAGTTTGTGGAGGAAATGTTTTCCCGGATAACACAGATCGTGTTGGCTGATCTTAGGATCCGTTGCAGTAAACGACACAACCTGTGCGTAAGATTAGGCGGATTAACCTATTTACCGCCGGGTTGATACAGTGAATTACGCTGGTTTAAAGGCTAAATCCAGAGCGATATTACCGAAAAACACAACGTTCCCGAGGGAAAAAAGGAAATCGCGTCACTGACGTTCCAGCGTTAGCGGCTGATAGCAGTATGTCGTGTTAATGTGTCATTTCTCACCAAAGTTGCTATTATAGAACCGTAAACTCGACAACTCACCGTCGGACAAATTGCAAGTAGTGGATTTTAGATTCACCGCTAGAATGAAAAGCCCCGCTGGAAGCATTTAATAAGAGACACAAGTTGAATCAGTTGCACTCGGTTGACTCTTCATTGCTAGCATTAGCCAGCTAGCGGCGTCGCTCTGGCTGGAACTAAAAGCCGTAGAACACTGCGACAAACGCTGCTGACCGGAAGCGCACGCCGACTCTCTTCAAAATAAAATAAATTCTTTCGTAAACAACGTCTAAAAGGCAGTGTGTTAGCTAAAGGGCGGTGCTAATTGTGTTGTTACTATTTGTTCCAGAAAACACTGAAAGCAAAAGATATTAAATGTTTAAAATTGCTACTGGTTACACCTATCAACGGCCTATTTGAAGATTCTATCAAGTTGCGTTTAATCTTTATTTTGAAAGAGTTGCAGGAAATACACTGTCATCAGTACCAATAGGCGTCGGATATGTTAGCTAGCCGCGACTAAAACATCTGTTAGCACACATGATCTTTGATATCGCTCTAATAAACACGTGCATTTTGCATGTCCCCCTTATTTCGATGCTCTTACAAAGTCTGTCAGTAATACAAACTCGGTCAAGTAAGTATGCTGATGGGAATTTAGCAGCCGCGTTTTTTCCTTCAGCTATACTACAACTTACTGTCCACTTGCGTAAATATAACGAGATTTATTTTGCAATAAATTGAAATAAACAGATCAGTAGGCAACCGTCGCCCACGACCAAATTGTTACATGATACAGCCTTTTGTACGCTACCTGGAGTTAGCTGGTGTGGAAGTGCCAAGCAGATCCTGTATTCCTTCAAAAAACACCCAAAGAAATAATAATTTCAAAAAGTTCTCCAATATCGCTAAATACGTGCCTCTTTCTATACAGACCTGATTTTTACATGATTAAAACAAAAATGCATTTAAATCTGATTCCTGTTGATTTATGCCCCGACCCACTTTACTCGACTCGCTCCATTTCCCGCAAAGCTGCGCATGCGCATGCGCAAGACGACGAGCCTGAACACGCCGATGAGCGCAACCTTTAACAGCGTCCACACGCAACAGACGGGCATTGTTCCGAAAATCAAATAAATACATCTTACCAATATATTCACACTTACAGCACAGCAGTTTCTATTGTGCATTTTCAAATTCATCTGTCATTTTCAAGCAATTAGATGCTTGGTCGTAAAGGTGAGATCTTTCACAACTGATCTTTCTTTTAATACAGAAATAAGAGCTCTTACTGCTATCCTTCTTGCTCAGTGTCTACAGATCAGCAGAATCACCCCTGTGACTCTTATTTGGACCGCAAAAAAACTGAAATGACATGTTATCAACTGCAGCCCCAGTGGTTTGGACAGAAAAACCCTTCCGCAGGTGACCAGTAGAGGGCAGGTGCCAACAATCTATAAACCATGTTGCGCTGGTTTGTGGCACCAGACGCGAGTTTGGTGAACCTGGGTGAGAAAGATAACTTAAAAAAAAAAAAAACCTCCACAAACCTCGAACAATCCCAATTGCCATCTAATATGCAGACCTGTGTACTTTTTTGGGCCATAGTGATAATAATATCTATTGATTTAAAGAATCTCTTTCTAGCAATTTGTCGCTTCAAACCCATGTCATGACGACTCCACTTTTGATCAAATCAAATCTGCAGACCAAGAAAATCGAGGTACACCTAGCTGGTTTCTGCCAGCACTTATGTCACTATGTTCTCGTGTCATCTCCAGCAGAAGCATACAGCAGAATTTTCTCTAAGTAGTTTCTCAAATATAACGCATCTGTTCCAGACCCATTATCTTGTGTTAAAGCAATGATGTATTGGATGAATAGAGCTTCTCTCTGGTAATAACCTTACTAATAGAATTTCATCCACTGCAGCTGCTGGGATGGTGAAAGCGAGAGTCACAGGGGTGACCGTGAACGTTTCACATTTTGGCCAAACTCTAAACATCAAAGTTAGCGCAAAATCTAATTTAGCGTGACCCGGTCAACAGCAGCGCATGTTGTCCTCATGACTGACTGCTCAGGCCGGCAGAGGTCTGGCAGCAGCCAGCATGCGAGAGTGGAGAATGACGAGAGGTGAACATCAGCCACTGTCACGTCACCCCGGTTAAGGTTGTAGTTCAGCTTCATTATGGAAGAACAGCTGGCGGATGAGTGGTTATCAGCCGAACGGGGATCAAGTCATTGAGACGCAGGTGTTCGGAAACATCCCTTTTGTCCTCTTCATCATCAACCTTGTTCAGGGTTTCAACGGACTGAGACTTGATGTAATAAAAAAACAACAACAACAACACCCGGAACCAATCAAATGTTGAACGGGTCACATTCTCTTTAGGTGGGATTTATGTGCTTATGCCATGTATTTTCTACAGAATTGATTTATTATCCATCAGACTTCCTTATTTCATTATCCATGGCAGTTATTTGTAGATGATGAAGCCAACCAGCAGCCAGTCTCGTCGTTAGGACGCTGTGAGACGCTACGATTGGCTGAAGCTGATTGTCTTAGAGGTCCTCGCAGAGATGATGCTGAGGCTGATCGGCCTGTTATACGTCACCTTGACAACCGTCCCTCACAGGCAGAAAGGCTCTGCCCGCGTGCGCGCGCGTGTGTGCGCGATGACAAATGTGTGGGCCCTCCACTGTCCACAGATCAGACCCTCAAACAAAAATAGAAGTGGACAAGCAAGCGAGCCGTGTAAGTAATGTGATGTGACTGTTTCGCATCCAGTTTCTGCTGCGAAGTAAGAAAGAAAAAGAAAAACCCAAAGTGACAGCAGCTTTCCACACAGAAGCTTCTTCACTCACTCAGTGTCTCGACTTCACCCTCCGGCCACCGGTTCAACGTCCTGATCGCCGTCGCATAACTCCAGAGCCGACGTGAGCAATTCTAATTTAGAGCATCTCGGCGGACGTTAGCATGCTCGTCTGTTAGCAGAATTTTGTTTGCAGGGAGGTGTTGAGGAAGTCCCTCTGGGTCCTCACCCCCCCCCCCCCCCTCCTCTGAAGCCTGAGCCCATCACGAGCGGAGGATGTATTAAATCTGAAATCTTTCCACTTCAGTGGAATTCCGGAAATTGTCTGCCCCGCAGGAATAAATGCAGATGGAAGGACGGACAGAGGGAAGCAGGGGGAGCTGCAGATGTAGAACGAGCTGAAGGAGACGTGGGAGATTGAGAGAGAAGGAAGGCGTTCGGAAGATGGATGGATTGGTGCTGAGCATCAGAGAGATGGGCGGATAAAGGAGGCGAGAGTCAGAGGTGTGGGGAAGGAGATTGCTGAGCTGTCTGTTTGAAGATAAATCAGAGAGGCAGCGCAGTGAAGAGCTCTGTATCCATAAACACACACCTGTGTGTGTGTGTGTGTGTGTGCGCGCGCGCGTGATCACGCTTAACCTCACACACATGCAAACACACGGCAACACGAATACACTCACTATCTCGGCTCGTGCACACTCTGCCCGTCGGCAAGGTGGTAAAAGGCCACGGCTGACTGGCTGCTGCGGGCTGATTCTGCCCCCAGTAGCGGAGCAGTGCATGTTGGGATGTTTGGATGCAAATGCAGCCACCCGTGAAAGCTCCAGCTAGGTCGCCCTTCCTCTCTGTGTCTCTCCCCTCCCTGCTTTTCCAACCCGGTGCATCTTCCCCCCCGTCTCCGTCTCCTTGTTGTTTTCAGCCCTCGCTCGACGCCCTCTACGCGCCGCCTCGCCAGCCGTTGGGTCAGCGCACGTCAGAGCGGGGCCGTCCCTCCGCTCGCATCCATCCATCTTTCATACTCTTAGAGCAAACAAACAGAAGCGCTCAGTCGTTCCCTCTTTCTCCCGCTTTTCCCCCCTTGGCTCGATTAATTTCCATCTGTCTTCCATCACTCTCATCTCCGCCTGCAGCATTCAACACACACACACACACACACACACACACACACACACACACACTTGTGCCCCTGCACTGAAGAGAGCTAGCAGAATAATTAGTCGTGCTTCATGTCTGATGACAGTTCTAATCCTTCTAAATGGCCACCACATGCCTCTCCTCATCAGCCCAGGGCTAGAATGCACATCCACATTTCTATCTTTGTGGGGACCTTAATCAATGCAAATCATCACCCTGCTCCCTACTCTAACCCTACCCATCCCGAACCCTAACCAGAAGCACCTTGATTCTCGCTGGAGTCTTCCTCTTCAATACTAACCTAAACCAAACCTCAGACCACGTCCTCCCACGCCTTCAAAAAGGAATTTGAACTTGCAGGACCCAGAATGGCCCCTCTCTGGTCGTAGAATAAGGCCTTTGGTACTCAAGACATAGTAAACATGAGTACACACACACACACACACACACACACACACACACACACACACACACATCTTCTACTGAAATGGCTTTCTCTAAATATTTTGTACTTTTCCCAAAATTCCCAGTATTTGAATGCGCACCGCCATCATTTCCTGGTTGCTTAGTTGGTGTTCTGAGGAAATGAATCGAAAGATTGTTTTTTTTAAAAATGTAACGTTGCTGTTTTAACAGTTTGATGTATTTCTTAATGAAACCTGACAGGAATTATCACAGTGAGGAATTTTTGTGTGTGTGTGTGTGTGTGTGTGTGTGTGTGTGTGTGTGTGTGTGTGTGTGAGACAGAGAGTTTTCTGTGTTCAGAGCCTCTTAAGGATGGGATAGGGAGCAGAGCTGGTGTCATGTGGGGTTTTGCTTTGTAGCATCATCTGCATCGTGAAAGTGCAGAGAGAGAACCGAAAGCAGCACATCAGGTAAAAGATATCAAAGAGCGATAAAGGAGCGAGAAGGTGGGTGAGGAGGAGGACTCCTTCTCATCCAGCCGATGGCGAGATCATCGCCGCCCTGGCGTCGACGCGGCGAAGTCGCTGCAGGGCGGAGACGGAGGAACGCGGGATCTCTGGTGGAGAGGCTCCCAACACCATGCTGGATTCCTTTGATCTCCCCGCAATGTTCTGGTCGCGTGTGTCTCTCCGGCATCCCGTTAGAGCCAGTGTTTGTGCTGCCTTCGCTAATTCTGGGTAAACAAAAACAGGTAAACAGGAGGAGATTTAAACGCCTAAAGGAGCCAAAGTGTTTGCATGACAAACACAAACAGTCATCTTCAAACAGCCTAAGAGCAACCGTCATGGCCGCCATCCCGAAAGTCGGGGAAAGTGCTGCGTCGTTGTCGTTTGCTTTGTCATTGTCGTTCGTCGGACGGCGTCCGAACGCACCTCGTCCCTCCGGCCTCCCGTCCAGAGGCTGCATCAGTGCACTGAGTGTGTGTGCATGTGTGCATGTGCGTGTGTGAGATGGTGTTTGCAAGCACGTCTGTTAGCCCATCACGTGTGTGACCGCACACGCCGCTAGCAACGTCTGTGACTCAAAGAACCCGTAGAGATCAAACAACAGCGCCGTCATAAGGTTTGAATTAGGGTCAGTCCTCATGTTTCATCATAAAACTTCAGTAAAACAAGAACCTCTCTGTCACACGCGCGGACGTGCGCACGGTCGCACACACAGTTTTGTGGGAATAACATCAGGATGTGTGTCACATGATCACGGCGTGTTTTATTTGCAGTGTGTGTGAATGGTTTGGCAGAGTGTGTGCTGTGGTTAGGTGGTGTGCACGTGGCAGTTGGGCAGAGGGTGTTGTGGTTAATAACCCCCCCCCCCCAAAATCCACTGACCTAGGAGACACTAATAGGCCCACCCACAATCAGGAAACACACACATGCCCACACGTGTACACACACACTCATAATAAGTTACAACCGGCCCCAGAGGTTTAGACAAGAATTCATTTGATGCCACAACACTGTGAATGTGTTAAAACCGTCTTGTTTTATGTGTTTTCTCTGTTGGCCGGGTTCTTTTGTGCACTATAATGGTTTAAACACTTATATTTGACACCCATAATTGTCTCTGGCTAACAAAACTAAACAAAGAAAGCTAACATTCGCGTTATCGGTGGCTCCCGAGGGGGGCTTATGCTAACTTCCACAGGAAACATGGCTAAACATGCTAATAGCAGTAATGCTAAAATATTAAATATTACAAAATGGTCTTTGTTGCGTCTGTGGCGTGTCTTCCACCCAGGTTCATCTAAACTGCAGTTTGGGCATGATAACTTTCTGTAAGGGAAAGATTAATTTGGTCTTTTTTCAACAACAGATGGGATTTTGATGAGTCACTCAAAGTTCAGGGAATCGAACATTCGAGATTTGGTGAGTCAGCTCAGTAATGTAGCCGCTAGCTGTGTCGATGCTAACGGCCCACCCATTCAACCCCCGTTCAAGGGCTCTCAGATAAGTTCTGGGAGCTGACGATTGTGGGTTTGACCACAGAATTTTACCAGGGGTTATAAAAATGAGAGGTTTTTTTTGTTGTTTTGTTGCAGTGCATCTTTTTACACAGGTTTGGGAAAATGTTTGAGGAAAAAATGTGAATGGGTTTTAGGGGCAGCAAAAGTCATTAGCACTTTGTCACGCTACCTCATAGTCTGCCAAGGGACTTTAGCCTGTCTGCCTTTCATTAGACCCTAATTCCCCCTGGAGTCTTTAACACACACACACACACACACCTACACACACACACACGCACACACACACACACACCACTGTACATCTTTTGCTCCAGCGGCTCCTGCAGAACACATGCTCGGACCTTCATCCTCCATTCCGAGTCATGTTTCTGTCCACTTGATGACGACGATAAGCCCGACGTCTCTTCTCTTCAAACGCTGTTTTTGTTCCCTGGCGGCCCCCCGGGGGGACGCTTTTGTCTCTTTAGCCACTAAATACCGCATCAAATTATCATAACAAAGCAAGGAAACACTCATACTGAAACAAATAACACTGTGCTGCTGGTTGAAAACAGGAACAAAGAGGCTCTGTGTGAAAATGGAATGTTTGCGTTGACCCACTGATCCACTCAAATCTCCACGGTGGTTAACGTCGCTGCTCCTTGATCTCACAATGTTTTCCCGACATATACCCTCAACGTGTTTCTCTCTCAGACTTTGGGGGGGAAATGCTTCTCTGTTGATTCATCACTGGGTGAATTTGGACTATTTTTAGACTATTATTCCTATTGGGAGTGTTTTACAACAGTATTCAGACATAAAGCCTAAGGTCCAATATTAACTTAAATGTGGAGGACCGGCTGGCACGTTGCCTCCAGCCTGACAGAACAACGACGTGTTTGTGCTGTTATTGACAGTATCATGAGCCCGGCTCATGTTTTTCCCTTCTGCTGCAGCAGGATGCCTCCGACACGATGGAGCTCAGTTTAACCCGGTCGACAGCGGGGAAGAAGTGAGGACAATGTCTGCCGTGATTGATTCATTCGTTCTTTTTAAAGGTTTATCAAATAACGCGCATTTGCAGCTTTGACTCCTGGAAATGAAAAGCCAGGGCGTCGTCTTAATAGGGCCTGAAAAATGTGACTGTCGCGCACACAGAGCGGCTTGTGTTTTGTTGTTTTCTCATCCAGTAAGTGCATTTACAGGAAAACTGAATCCCCGCGTTAGTTCAATTACATAAAATGCACGTGGATGCTTTAGCTCCATTAGAGATCAGAGAACCTCAAACGAGGTCGGACAGCTCGGTTGTGAGTCGATATACGAGAGCCGTGGCTGCATGCTGGCCTGTGCCAGCGCTACATTTCGCTTATAGTTCGCACACCTGGCTAATGTCTTTATGGGTTGTTGTGGTGTGACGTAAAAGGTCAAGCGTTGTGGCCCAAGAACAACGAATTCAAACAGTGCAAGAGGAGGGCTGGCTTGACTCCGCCCATAATCCAACGACTGCAACTACTACTGTGTAGACAGAGAGTCCGGTTGCGCCTTAGATTAGATACACATGGAAACACAATTGGTGTCTCAATTTTCCACATTTAAGGCTAACTGCTAATTTAGAAAGGAGCTGTGTGAAATTGGGCAAAACCTTCCGTTGGCCGTCACGTAGAACGGCCGGAAACAAGAAACAAGAGTTTTTGTCGCTCTTCCACACACCTTCAGCCAGATTTTAATAAACATTTCAGAATTTTGAGGTATGGTGGAAACACAAACCACACAGATTTCAAGGAAAACTATATAACCAAATTCCTGGTCATACAATTTCCTGGAAATGTAGTCAAAGCTGCTTGAGATTTACAACAGCTCCTCGAAGCAGCCGGAATGCTTCTTATATCTGTAGTCCGCACCTTAGATCACTACAATTAACAGGGCTGAACGTTACACACAATGCTAATCTGTCCTAAGAGAATTAGCATTGATCTGTGAGACTGGAAAGCAGTTAACAAAGGTTAATAAAGGGTCAAAGCGAAATGAGGCAGTAAGGCCCGTGGCATGACACAAGGGTCAGTTCTTGGCCGCAATCTTTTCAATGCTGACGTAATGATTCTTGCTCGGATCGTACAATATGACTTTGTGTGTGGAAATCTATGTTTAAAGATGCATCCATGGCATTGAATCACGGGAATTGTGCCAAAAATCTTGGATTGGAGTCAAACTGGAATGGAAAGCAGCACGCACGCATGCACACACACACATGCACACGCACATGCACGCACGCACACACACGCCTCCCTCTTGGGTCAAACACTGAACAATATCTTATCTTATCCCGCAAAAAGTCAACTGAATTTGTGTGGCTAGTAAAATGTCCCCACCTCACAAAAATGTCCTCAATTTGCCTGTAAAATGAGTACTTTGGTACTCAATATGTCACAAATGTGAGCACACACACACACACACACGCACACATTTCAAGTCACAACAAGGTTAGTTTATAGTCACTCTGATCACACTGATCCTATTGGCACTGACTGTAAAAGCCAGTCTATCACACACACACACGCACCGACCAACCTGTGTGTTAGCCGGAGCTCTTTAGCGTCTGTGGTTGCACAGGAGGAAATGCTGTTGGGATCACAAGCCTCTTAAAACCCAGTGTTGAATAACACCTTTTCAGTAAATCTTCTTAGCGCGTTCTCTAAGATCAGCCTCAGTTGAACCTCGCAGTGCTTCCACTGTCCTGCTGGAACTTTCTGCCACTGTTCCATGTTACTCCACAAACAAGACGCACGCATAGGTCAGGCGTCCTCAATTTGTTCCTGTAGAATGATAAATAGTGCATGGACATCATAATTATGTTTAAGGCAATCAATACTGAAAACACTGATAGTTTTACTGTCATCAATCTGTAATGTGCATCATAATTTTCCAGCTTGATAGAATGCTCGGCTGTCCCTAATGTGATTTATACTTAAATAAAGCCTCACAAAAGGGAGTGAGAGACAGAGAGCAACAGGGAGAGAGTGCGTTAGAAGGCTCATAAATGTTTATCTGCTCTCTGCATGCATACGAGAGCTCACTTGAGATTTAAGAGTATTAGTGTGACAGTACTCCAGGGGTTACAAGAGTCTCAGTGTCTAATAGTCTAAGTATCACACACTTACACACACACACACGTGTGTCTTATATTTGCATTTTTTAGAATGATAACTTCAATTTGGTTATCTCTCTTGTTGGATACTTCCTCCAAACCTGTTTGGACCACAAACGGTGGTTGGTCGCTCAAGCTAGCAACTAGCCCACGCTGCAATGACACACGTGGCCACTAGATGGCGCCCATTTTCATAATTCATCTGTAGGCGCAATATGCTGCTGCACAATTGACCTATGACATCTTACATGTGGCTAAGTACCATATCTAATAAGCAGAAAACTTCCACAGTTGACACATTATTAAATTTTTGTTGTATAAAAGCGTAAGGACTGTTTCTTTCCCGCTCTCAGGATATTGTTTGGCTAATGCCAAGCGTAATACGTCCTCCCTTATGTCCTTGCTGTGGATGTAATTGCGCCATCTACAGCATCGGTGGTGTAGAATTGTTTACATTTTACTGAAAAGCGTACGAACATAACCAGAGGTGGGATTTTTTTCATCAAGATGAACTCTTCAGCAGCGATTTGCGTCTGGATACAACAAAGCCCGCCCCACACAGCTCTTTGAACTTTGGTCTGTGCGTTGGTGATTAGCTTTTCTTGCTCATCTGCTGTGAATCAAGGCTGCAGCAACCACGACACGTGTTAACACGCCCCGTGTAACCGCCAAGTCTATTTAAAAGAAAACATCAGCAGAGTTCCCCATCATCTCCGCTGACTGTAGCAGCGTTGGCTGGTGGTATCTGCAGACAGACCCGTGTCCCGAGGACGCGGGCCAACAGCCACACATATGTTGCTGCTCCTAAACGGGCTCAGTTCCTTTGCTTCTGTCACCTCGCTAAACAGGAAAGACGTGAAAAACAAAGCAGACTCCAACTGGTGGTGCTCAGTTTAGAGACTGGCGCGATTCATAATGTAACAAAGCAGGTCGCAGCGGCGCAGAGGTGGGCAGGACCGTCGGATGGGCCGACACACATCTGGACCTGATCCGCTCCGCAGCACTGCAGCTCTGCTCCACACGTCGCCTTTGATATGACTGCGCTCACAGCTGGACCCAATAAAACTGGAGGTTTTGTGGCGTGCCGAGTGTGTGTCTGCTTGTCTGCGTACACGGGGTTTACGTGTGTTTCCAAGTTTTTATGTGTGCTTTTTCGTCTCACACTGTGCGACTTCCACATCGTGCAGTGGCGCGCACCAACCCCCGCCAACTAGCCTCAACACATCCAGCTCCACATGTTTTCCATTTTGGTTTTAATTTCCCTCCTTTTCCTCTTTTCCTTTGGGCTGTTTAAACAGCCGGCTAGCTGCGTCTAAAAGGCCTGATCTGTTTACATGATGGGCTGCCTTGTGTGAGGCTGTTTAATACGCAGTCATAAATTATACATGAACTCTGTAAACTGAGAATGAAATGCCAAATACCTACCTTGGATCCACGACACCCTTGAATGTTAGAAGAAAAAAGGGAGTTTTTCTTTTTTTTTACCACAGATACGGGAAAACCCTTGAGCGGGCCACAAACCAGCCTGATTCAAGCCAACTACGGCTTTGTCACAGGAACCACTGGCATTGAATCATGCTGGGGCGACCACCTAGCAGAACCCTCTCTGTTAGTAGGTGGCTGCATGTGCACGAATGGAAGCAGTGACAATATAAAATTGGACTTTGGAATTCTGGAATTGGAATTCTGTTACAGTTTTAATTGTGATACAGATTCTTCAGGTGCTTTGCAGAAAGTCACCTCCCGCGCAGAAACCTTGTGCAGGACCAGGATGATATTGAGGGGGGGGGGGGCTTTCTGCCGATGGCCGGCCATGTAAAGCAGGAAGAGAAGGTGAGATAGGACGAACGAGGGAGGAACCAAAATAGGAGACATAACTACCCATTATGTGTGCTCACTATTTATACCAGACTGCCTCCTCTCCAGTGGGGCTTTTCCACCGGTACTCACCCAGCTCTGCTCCACTCTGCTCAGTTTTTAGGGTTTTCCATTAGGCGATTTTAGCAGAGTCGGCTAGGGACGGGGAGGGGAGGTGTCGTCCACCGATTGACCAGGAGGTGACATTGCTGGACGAGTTCAAAGAGCGACTCGCTCACAAGGACTTGTTTGTGTCTCGGAAGCTAACGTCGTATTTGTGTTTTTCTAACAATACGTGGAATTTCACAGAATTGAAACCCTGCAACACGCGTTTCCCCATCCTCAAAGGGGAAGCTGCTCAACACTGCCCCCCGTGACATCAGCTGGTAATGCAGGTCTGAAGGGCAGTAGAGATGAAGGCGCGTCACAGACACAGAAAAATGAAAACACACAAGTCAAGTAATGATTGGTTCACATCTAATGGATTATTTTCCTGCAATTTAATTATTATCTCATGCATATCTGATTCACTTCCTGGAAAATACGATCTGGCCTGGTCGTTTGGAAAAAAAAAAGAAAAGAAAGCGGTCTTTATAATGAAGCCTTTTCTAAGATCGCTATCAGCTCCAACAAACCGTTTAACTTAAATTCCCTCCGAGCGTTCAACGTCTCCAATGGTGAATTACAACCGCAGAATTCTCACAGATGTTTCATTTTGACCTTCTAATCGTGAGAAAGAACCTGAAGCTAAATGAGCTGCAGAGGCAAAAACATGCTGACAATGAGACGAAAGGGATGTCAAGTTTGTCATTAGAACTTCAAGGAGGACTTAAAAACTGCTCATTGTTCAGCTGTTCTCAGTTTTATTCAAGACGCACCGAATAGAGAACAGTTGTAGTGATGTGGAGTCCGTTATGATGAATGTTGCTAGCTGATGGATGACATCTTGTCCACACGCGGCAGCTCCCAAGAAACACTGGGAGGATTTTCTTGGGGGGAAAACTGTATTTATCACAGCTCATCTGAAATATTCTGATGTGAGGTGAGTTTATCATGACATATACAGTAGAAACCTTAAATGGGTCCAGGGTCAGAACGATCACCATAACCAAGTGATTACTGACAACCGTTCTACAATTGCTCAATAATTCTTATTAGCTAGCATGCTAGCATGAGATAAATGACATTTTTCATAGTTCCCAGCAATACATAATTAAAGAATGCAAATGGGTGACTTAATACAGTGTATTTCTATGATGAATATGCCCTTGGTATCTTTTCTTGAGGTCAAAATGCTTTGGCAGCACCTCCAAAATTGCAAGCAGATATTAATATTTCCCTCATCTTGTCTATTTAGCCTCGCCAGAATATACAAGGATTTGCATTTAGTTAGGAAACTTTGTTGAAGGAAATCACGTGTTGTCTTTCGTTGGGCGCAGTTGGAGGCGAGTTTTTTTGTCTTGGCTGTCGATGCGTGCGAAGTCTACAGTTGTCATGACGGTGTAGAAATGGGCGGAGCCTGTAACCATATGATTCAGCCAAATTCCAGGAATGCGAGATCTCACTGTGGATTAAAGCACTACCTATTCGTAGATTATGTTACATCCGGGTTTCGAGGATTATTAACGGGGGATCAAAATTAAAGATTATGATCATGATTTAGCAGAGAGACACACACACAAAAAACAACCGAATGTTTATGATCGACAAAAAAACCCACAGACTTCACGCAGTTTTGCTCGGAACCCTAATGAAATTACTGCATGACCAATGTGTCATGAAATTATACAACCAAAAATACTGCAGGAATGTACAGAGAAATTAGTTTCTGCCTGCCGCCATGACCTCAGTTCAGTCACATTACAGGCCTCAGGTCCTAGCCTGCAGCAGGAGCAGATGAGCATATCTTTATTCAAACACTCTGTCTCATTTAGATTATAATCGCCTCTGAAAGAAGCACTTGATGAGAAGACACCAATTTTTCCCTTTGAATGCCAGTATTATTAAAGAATTTCTTGGGCTCTTTTTAACTGTACAAGGGTACTCGCTGTGTTCCCTTGTCTCACAGAGAAGCATATTTCCATATTGGAGAGAAGTGAACTCATTTCATTTCAGATTTTTAGCCCCAGCAGTACCTAATTGGTCCCCTGGGAACTATGGATTGGCACCGCAAACATTCAGGCCACGCACTGTTTACGGTGGTTACTGCGGGGAATACGGGCAGGAGGGCGCGCCGTCAAAGTAAACAAGACAGGCGAGGTCAGACCTAAAAGTGATCCGAAACGCTGCCGAGAGAGGGTCATTTACTGCGAGCCAAGCTTGGGCACCAAAAAACCTCTTCATTCCAAATCTGACATTAAAAGGACGTTTCTCTACATCTTTTTTATGAAAAAGAAACAATGCAACAGCCCTGACGTCCTCACCAAAAATGCAAAGTGGCAGGCTGATGGTATTCAAATGATCTTCTTGGATGTCCATTAAAAATAGACGAGTCAAAACAAAACTAAAGGGCTCTGCAGAATAGCTCAACCAGAACCCTCACGCAAATCATTTGCTGTTGACACACACACACACACACACACACACACACACGCACACACCTCATGACTGTGAATGCACTTTAACACCCTCTTGTCACACACACACATTGACAAACACTTTTAGACTAACCAAATGTGCATTTTAAACACATTCAAATAGTGCGCAGACCATCAAACCGCACGTTTGCACACGCGCACTCAAGCACACACACATACACACACTCTTGTTGAGGTGAGAGTGGGATCACTCCATTTGTCGTCCCACACAAAGCTGCTTGTTCAATCATTATCTGGGAGAGCCTCTTCTCTCCTCTACAGGCGAGATGACCGGGTCACAGCTGAAACAGCCTCTTCTCCCTCTCTGTCACTCCTCTCTCTCTCTCTCTCTCACTCTCTGTCTCTCCCTCCTCTTTCATACGCAAAGCCCGGCCATTTGTTTTAGCCTGCAAAATCAGGAAGAAATGGAACATTTGCAAACCAAATGAGGCTTGTATGGCAGGTTCTTGTACCCCATCCAAAGCAGAGGCTAATTGTGTGCTCTCCACTCCAAATAAATGACTGAGGGAGAGAGACAGAGTAAGTCTTTTGAAGTGAATGATGGGATGGGCTATTTGTTAAGGAAATCAGGAGGCCAGTGAGCACATGCGCAATTATCTACTTTGCATGGTGACTGTTGCTGTCTGATCACTAAAGCAGAACAAAAAGTATCACAGAGAAAGTTTTGGAGCAGCTCAGCTCAGAAACACGCCTTTCCTATATGTAAACCATTAGAGGTTCCCACCTCACCCACAACGATATGTGGAGCCACATCGCACTCTTTCATAAAGTGAGTAGTGGGGACAATATTCAGCCCGTTCCTCAAGTGCGAATACGTCAGTTAAATATCGGGGTCGGTTGAGCAGAAAGTGTGATGGGTTCGTGGAGGAAGGGCGGTGGGGTGATGTCAAGTTTTAACTGAAAGGGTGTGAGACAAACCAAAAGGCTGCACGCACATAAAACCTTACGCTCCCAGGCACACAAATGTGTAGCTGGGCACAGACGCCATGATTAACGGTACCACCCACTGCATTGCACCTGTGTGTGTGTGTGTGTGTGTGTGTGTGTGTGTGTGTTCGTGAGAGCTGGGGAAAAAAGGGTTAGGCCTGGTCACAGTCAGGAGTCTCTCATATGGACTGGATCAGCCGCCACAGGGGTCATGGGTCACAGGCTTGGGTTGTGCTCTCTAGGCCAATCACAGGTCAGAGAGGAGCTGGGGGGGCATTAATGTGAACTAAGTGGTGCTTAGAGGGGATAAGTGGAGTACAGAAAGCCCAGAGCCTCCTCTTGGTCCCATTTTCCACTGGTTTGCTAATCAGGACAAGGTTGCTTTAATCACCCCACCAGTTATCCAGTTCCTTATCAGATCGCATACGAAAAATGCATTTTAACCGCTGCTGCAGGTCATATTTACTATTCTCAGTGTAGTTTAATGCTTTCTGATGCATCTACAGACAGTTGAATAACTGCAAACATTTGTGTCATCTGTTTTCCTGGAAAGATAGTGGATAAGTCTTTTCTTTTCACATCTCTCTTCTTTTTTCAGAAACTGTCTGGAATATCTCTTCAAATGATCGTTTCTTTGCAATTGTGAGTCGAAATTTGTCGTTTTTAAGTTTCCCATTTGACACCCTGTTGAGAGAAAATAATGCAAAACTGTCTGAAAACCCGGAGAAAAACAGATGCTCGGTATAAATAAAGACAGAAGGACCTTTTAGGGGTGGTAGAACACCGAGTTAGTTCAAGATCATGCAGTTAACACAGTGTTATTAGACAGTAGAATTGATTGGTCATAAGCGTCATTAGGAATGTTCAGTGCAAGCTCAGGAAAGTTTATTGCGTGTGCGTGCGTGTTCGCCTCCGCTCGCGTTAACGTGCACGCAAACTTTAACCCTCCCGCTCCTGCTTGGCCCACGTTATTTTGATTGACAGGTGAGGCTTGCCCGCACTCACCGTACAGCCCGCCTCGCGCGCAGCGGCAAAGGCGGCTCGTTGCTGCGCCCTCATTGGCCGGAATCCGCGTAGCTCAAGCAGGTCAACGGAACGAGGCGCTCCGGAGCGCTCCTATTGGCCAGCTGCGTCATCTCCATTTGAAGCCCCACGTGGATCGGCGCCTGTGATTGGTGCGTGGCCGTTTTTGTGGGCCGTCCTACAGTTTCGGTTAGCTCGGAGCGTGAAACCGCGTGAGAAAGTTGCCATTGAGGTAGAGCTAAGCTGGATGGCGGACTCTGGTACCGCGGCTGGGAGTTGTTGCCATCAAAACTAATAGCGCATTTCCTCTTTTAGCCAGAAATCGGGGGGTTGTTTTTCTTTTTTTCTGAACGAAGAAGCCGACACGGGAAAGTTAATGGTTATATTTTGTCGACTGTTTAAACGCCAGCCACCGCCGCTGCGGGTCAAGTGGGAACTCCTCCATTAAGTTGCGTGGATTTGTTTTTGATGCTCCGACCTCTGGCCGAGCCCTCACTCGCTCGGTTGTCCGCGGAAGGTCTGCCGACTCCACTTTCTTTTGTTTGTTGGCGTCCGTGTGCTCGGAATACATCGGATTAATTCGCAAAACAGTCGCCGGGGTCTTTGAGGTGGCACCAGCCCTTTCTCACCTGAGTCCCGCCGCTCCCTCCTCCCCTCTTCGCAGCCTCCGGCTAATGAGCCGTTTCCCGTGTTTTTCCGGTTGATTTACGGCCTCACCGCCGGCGGAGCGGAGGAGAGAAACGCGATCGAAACGCAGCGAGAGGCGGAGAGGAAGAGCAGGTATTCGGTGACCTCGCCATGAGCAGCTGCGTTTTTGGTAATTAACCACACTTTTGGGCTCCCATTGCCGACGGATGGATCTGTCCCCGTGATCCGGAGCGCCCTTTAGGCTCACCCTGCACTCTTTTGATCCCTCCAAACGGTTCCATCCTCGCAGAGACAACAATGTTCCCCCAGGGGCGACACCCGGTAAGACTTCCATTCCTGTTCCAGTAATCATTGTAACGACTGGGGTAGATAACTCCCTCTGTTCGACCCGTTGTGAGAAGTAGCAACAATCCCCTTGAGGAAACAAAAAAGGTTTTAATCAAACTGCCTGTTAATCCGCGATTATGCCCCATTGACAATTAAGGATGGTAACGTGTTGACATTGCACATAGCCCGAGAGGATCTGTGGCACGATGCCTTAATAAATAGACGCGATGATATTAATAATCCTGTGTGTGTGCGCGCGTTCGTGCGTGTGTTTGTTTCAGGCGCCCCACCAGGCTCCCGGCCAGCCCTTTAAGTTCACCATCCCAGAATCGTTGGACCGCATCAAGGAGGAGTTCCAGTTTCTCCAGGCTCAGTACCACAGGTGGATAGCACACACTCTCTTTCTCACACACGCACGCACACACACACACACGGGCACATTCACAAGCAGGAATCCCCTGACGGCGTGGATAGCCTCCATCTCACGTTGGGTCCGTGTCACTTGCCCTCGAACGCTAAAACCTCACCCTAACCGCAATCGGCATAATGTACAAAAAACCCCCGCTGTGGCTTCAGGCTAGCTCATAAACCTGGATTAGGCGAGCATACACACACACACACACACACACACACACACACAGCAGACATAAGCATCAGTGTTGGCTCACTCTGTGGTAGGTCCTAGTCATGGTAATGGGTGAGAGTCAGAGGGCGGCGGGTGGGCCCCAGCTTTCATAAATCACTTATTTTTCTGCCTGTGTATATAGTGGTGTGTTGGGACAAGTTATATTGAGCGTGTGTGCCCCCCCATCCCCCCCATTTTTGCTATATAGTTATGCTGGGACAGCTGCAACAGGTGAGACTCTATCCATCTGCAGGTAGACTGTTAACCTGCATATACAACTAGTTTCTGTGTCCCACTTTTGACAGAAACACTCAAACTTTATCATGGAAAGGATATCTAACCCAGATGTTCTGGGTTAGAGTAGTTGTGAAAAGTGTGGAAAAGCCAGAAGTGCATGGACCAGTGACCAGTGAGGACAGAGCAGTCAGCCAGACAACATCTCACCGCTCAGCTTGCCAGTTGTTTTCTCTGCTGGGGCTTTGTTTCCTGTTTGTAATCTCTTCTTCCCCTTTTTATCACATCTCTTGGCCAATGTCGTTTATCCCACAGTCCTCCGATGAAGCCAGAGCGGCGTCTCTGTCCAAATCCATTCAGCAGAAACGGGTTTTACAACCTTGGCAAACTTTACCGAGATTCAGTTTGAATCCACAATGCACATTGTATAACAGGGACCCCCCCCTCCCCACTTCACTTTCATGATGTCTAAGATCATTCCTGCCTTACACCGAGTTAGTCTTTAAGAGCCCACATGAGACCTGTTCGCTAAGCTGTACATCTTCTGTTGTCAGCGGGAACGCCGAGGAGGTGGTCACACATCTGTTACGTCTAAAAGAAACGCTGGTATCTATTGATCTGCAGGAGACCTTTTTACCCCGAGGTCATGCATTGCAGCCACAAAGATGGCCCCTCGTCTTTGTTTTACTCCAGTCTGCGTGATTAGATTGCGGGCCACTATTCCGTAATCAATAGAGGAGTGACGTGATGTCGTACACGTGTGCCGAGCCGTGTTTTCGGAACATTTTATCGACAGGACAGCAAGTCCATCATCTGAGACGCGGCTAAACAGTCCTTTGCAATCAATTTCGCGCGTGTGCTCAGATATGCATCTCGGAGCGTCGCGGTGCTCAAGCACAGTTTTAAACATCTTTTAGGGATTAACGTGACTTTACCCAAGACGAGTTTGTGTCTTGTTGATCTTCGCAGCCTCAAGCTGGAGTGTGAGAAGCTGGCCGGCGAAAAGACAGAGATGCAAAGACACTACGTCATGGTAAGTCCTCGGTGCCATTTCCCCTTATGATCATGGTCGCCTCGCGATACGGTCGCGTTTAGCCCAGCTGGACACTCTTAAGAAGGGTTTACTCTGGCCTGACTGTTCTGTTCACAGTCAAGGGTGAAGTTCATACTGCTCCATTAGCTGGGCAGCTGTGACTTCAGCAGCCAGTAAACAGTTTCGCAGGTTCCACTTCAGACAGAACTAGAATGTGGCACACGTTACATTTTAACCAAAAAGCAGCAATATTATTCAAGGTGACCAACTGGGATGAACCTAGCTAACGTGGAGCTAATTAGGTTGGAGGGTGAAATGTCTTTTTTCCACCTAATATCCTTGTGTGACATTAGTTCTGCTAAAACATGCGTACCGTTGCTCTCATCCAGTGATTTTAACCCCTGTCCCTGTCCTCTGTCCACAGTACTATGAGATGTCCTACGGCCTCAACATTGAAATGCACAAGCAGGTAGACATTCTTATCACTGTTTTCTCTGTCTGCATCTGCAGCTTCCTGTTTGGTTCTCTTCCTCTGTCTGTCTCTTTGCCCTCCCTCTCTTAAGGCAGGGTTTTGATATATTCGGTGTGTGTGCACGCCTGCTGACGTGTCCGTGTGTGTGCACAGATGCATTAGTTTGTCTGTGTGTGTGTGTGTGCGTGCGTGTGTTTATTTGTGATCAATGGGGCTCTGTCTCCATTTCCCCAGTTAGGGCTGGCCGCCTGAGCCCCCAGGCAGGATGAATGGCTCTGTAGATTGATTGGTGCTGTCTAGGGGAGCGGCCTGCTTTATTACATTAGAGGGGCTGGGCTGGGAGGGAATGAGGAATCGATCTTGTTCAGTCCAGTAAAGTCAGTGACAGTGGAGCTACCCTGTTAATGCACCTAAGGAGCCAAAGATGCCCCCCCCACTGCAAATGCAAAATATACTTGGATTTTCGTTAAGGGCAAGGGCGTTTCTCTAAAATGTAAATTAATCCTAATAATATGCAGCAGAAGTGGTTGATTTTTGTGTTTTGCAACATGACGTTTGAGTCTGGGAGAGCTTGCGCCCGCTGGCTCTAAAATGGAGACACTCCTAACGTCAGACTCAGAGTGATGGACCGAACAGGTGAAGCCCAGAGTTGGGCCGCACAAGATTGTCTGCAAGCACCAGGGAGACAACATCAAGCCCACAGACAATTTCATCCATGCAGCTACTGTTTTGTGATTCACAGCCGAGTGAGGAAAAAGCTGTTGTTTTGTTTATTTTTCTTTTCTTGCATATTTCTTGTTAGAAAATCCTGCAGAAAGTTAAAGGGGATCAAATGTGACTGGGGTCATTCTCCTCTTCGGCAGTGTCTTTCAGAGTTTGGCTCTTTGCTTTTTTTTATTTTATCAGTAATTCACAGAACAGTGTAGACTCTAGACAGTGTAGATAAACATTAAATAATGAGCTCATTTGGCTTACAACCTAAACAAAGTGTATTCACACCACTATCAACTATTAACACTAATATTTACCTGTAGGTATTGTTTCGACAGACCGTATAGAGATTTTTCTCTGTACTTAACAGACTTATCTTGATAAATGCCGTTTTAAGGAAGAAAAAGCACAAGTGAAATTGTATTTTTATTTATTTTTTAACTCATGGGGCACTCACAGGCTGCAGATCTCGCCTGTGTGTGCCATCTCGTCCCACCCCCGCTGGGGCGACTGCAGAGGCCAGTGTTTCAGTATTTACTGGGACCTGAGATGGGAGGAACGAGGAAACCGAAAACACCACACACGCCAATTAGTGATAGTGAATTTGACCTCTGTGTTTAACCAATCCTTTACACACCAGTAGTGAACACACACAAGCATGGGAGCAGTTGGCCGCACCTTACTGTGCCTGGGAAACAATGGGGATTGGGCGCATTGGTCAGGGGCTCCCCCAGCCCATGAAATTTGAACCGGCAACCCTGTGGTTAAAAGACCAATTCCTTTTGGATGGAAAATGACCTCCTTTATACCAAAAGTTCTGTCCCTTTTCTTTCTGACTCCTTAGCTGCTGTTTTGCTCTCTCGTGTTTACTCCTGCAGTATCTTGTTTTTTGCCCACACACACACACACACACACACACACCTTAACCTAAACTCAATTCCTTAACCTTAAATCAAGTCTAAACCCCCAAACTGACCTCTTAAGGGTGTAATCACCAGACAAAATGTCTTCACTTTGCAAAAATGCCCCCACTTTGCTAGGGAAATGTGTGTTTTTGGTCCATACTCTGTTTGCATGTACAAGAACACACACGAACTGAAGCTCCAAGGGGAGGTCATTAGCTTGGGGGTGCTGCAGTTGTCACAGCAACAAGCTTCTGTTTGCTGGGGTATTGGAGTTTCAGAACAACGCAACTCCTACTGGGGTGTGTGTCTGCTTTAGTGCGCCTGCATTGCTTCAATCATATATCTAATAAGAAGGCAGTTCCGTGTAAACAAATGGTATCTCTACATGCGAGTTCACGTCTTATCCTCGGTTTTGTTCTTCTCCAGGTTTTGTGCTACATTTCACTCCTCGTTGACCTCATGCTCTTTGGTCTAACCCCTAATGATACCTTGTTTAGGATTTGGAGGTATTTCTGGCCCTGATCCTGTTTTCCTGCCATTCTTTTTAGATTGTCTGATCTGGCATAATATTAGCTGCTGAGACTATTCTCAGCCCAATAAGTGAGTCCTTTATACAAGGCTAATTATAGGCTTACAACTCAAGAAAAGGCTTGCAGGTATAGGCTGCCTGAAGTAGCCCTTTAGACAGTTGTATGCCTGGAATAAATGAGATGTAATGAGATCAGCCTAGAGTATGTGGAACCTGTAACCTGTTGAGCTGATTCTATAGAGTTTATTGCAGAGCCTGGGCTAGACCCCTCTGTCTAGTGCGTTGTTAAGTGGTGTAATCGGAGCGTTGTACAAATATATCCACATGGCACTGACAGGTGAATGAAATAACAAGCTAAATAAGTTCAAGCTTGAATATGTTGAAGCCACCTGAATGTGCAGTTGGCCACCGGGAACTCTCAACCGCCTGTACACTCGCTTCAATTGCCACATGTAAATACATTATTGGATAAACCAATCAGTGATGACGTGTGTGTGTGTGTGTGTGTGTGTGTGTTTGTGTGTGTGGGTGGCTGCCTTCTCTGTAAGAAGACGGGCAGAATGATGGTTCCACAAAATTGAAACCAGAACACACCGACTGGTGTGCAGCTGCGATTCTGCTCATGAGACATGTGGGGATGGAGGGGGAGTGTCGACGTTCACGCACGAAAATCTGGAGAACCTACTGTAAAAGTTGATGTACGGTAATACCGTTAATCTGTCACGGTAACCCGGTCTGCCTTTAGAGTAAACCTGAGCTGTAACCGTTCAGATCTATTCAAATTCAAACGTTCGCTTTAACCGAAGAGAGGAAGTCTTAGAGGCCCCCAGTGTTTGTGTGTCTATTCATGTGGCATGTGTGCGTCTCCTGAACCATTACCGCCTTTCAAGGCTTCTCCAATTCCCCCCTTCACCCCGGCCTTCATCGTATCAATTTGATTGGCCGATATGTAATACGAGTCCTCTTATTTGATTTAGTGCCACTGCGGGGGTATCTGGTTTCTGCCGATTCTTGCCACCTCCGGGGGGTTTCGGGGCAGGCGGATGTGTTGGCATGGATACTGAGGGAGAGCAAATGAAGTTAGAAAGCTGATGAGATTATGCTGAAGTGCTGATGGGAAGAGGGACAAGAGGACAGTGGATGGAGAGAGAGGCAGAAAAAGAAACTTGAGCTCACTCCGATGAAGGAAAGGAAAATGGGACATGTTGGATTTATGTGCAGGAAGGTGGTAGTTAATGGAGCAGAATAGGAGCGGTGTGTGGGTGTGCGTTGACTTGCTGGGGAGGAGGTGTTTTCCCACTTAGCCTGCTTGTATTATTTAATTGATCTTCCTGAACAGCTGTCTTTTGTAAATGAATGTAATTATGTTATTAAGAATGAAGTCTTTCTGTCTCTCCGTCTCCCCACCCTTTCAGACCGAGATTGCCAAGAGACTAAACACCATCTGTGCACAAGTTATTCCCTTCCTCTCGCAGGAGGTAAGCACGTGTGACTGTTCCCATTTACACATGCTATCCGCTGTTAGCTGCAGTGCCGGAACCATCCTACAATGTCCGACCTTGTCTGCGCATTTTGCAGCATCAGCAGCAGGTGGTCCAAGCCGTGGAGCGAGCGAAACAGGTGACCATGGCGGAGCTCAACGCGGTCATCGGGGTGCGCGGACTGCCAGGTCTCCCACCGACCGTGTGTATACCCTTAATCTCTCTTTCCATACAAGTTATGTCAGTATATAATGTGTGGGATATGAGAAAGACAACAATGTAGTGTTACTCCATTTAATCAATGCTGCCTCATGAAGGTTGGTCGCAGTTGGGATCCAATGTTACAAAAACACAGTCCTGTTTTTCCTGAATGCTTCGATGCAGCCAATTACCGACGCTTTAAAATTTTAGCATCTCAGACATGATGCATTGAGTCACATTGAGACACTGACGTCAAAGTCACCAACCCCCGAGGCGCTGAAGTAATCTCTGGTGTTGCTGAGTGAATGCGACCGAGTGTAGTGGGTTTAAAAAATGTAAATAAAGCACAATAAGACGGGTCGGAATTAAATTGGCACAAAAAAAGTCGTAAGAATCCTAAAGGTAGTAGCAGTTTTTACTGTAACGGGGAGGCTGAGACCGTGTCATCGGAGCACAACTGAGTAACCGGTGGGAGGTCGGGCCAGTGGGTTGAGTGGGAATGTGGGAAAAGGAGGGGGGGGGGGGCTTTAGAGCTTTAGTTTAGCTGAGAGTGGGCAGTGGTTTTGAATGAAATGTGAGGTGGGCTTGTTAGTTTGCATGGTCTGATGAGGGGGTTTTCTCTGTACGATGGGGTGAGGTGGATTTGGCAGTTGCTGTTTGAGCCTTAATTGCAGGATTTTAGTGTTTGTAAAAAGAGGGGGGTGCTGGGGGGGGGGTTGCAGCGTTGCCCTGACACTCCCCTCTCCCCCTTATCTCCCACGCCAGCCCGTCATTCACCCGGTTTGTGTTTTAAATGAGTGTAATGAAGCGTGTTGCCCTTACCACTACACACATGCACGCACACACACACACCAGCCACACCAACATCCCATGACAAACTAGGCTCTCCTTGTCTCCCCCAATACTTCCCCTCCATTTCCCCCCACCGGGGGTTCGGTTTGTGTAACCGCGTGTGTGTGTGTGTCTGAGTGCAGCAGAGCGTGCATTTCTGGTACCCTCAGAAAAAACATCAGGGGGGCTGGTTGTGCGAGGGCGCCTGTGCCAGCCTTGTTTATCTGCACCTTGTGCATGTTGGTGTGATCGAGCGTGACGTGTGTGTTCGTGCCTGATCGCTGAGCAGGTGAGCCAACTTGAGTCAATCTGAGTGCGCGTACGCGCGTGAGGTTGACACGAAAAGACAGTTTCATTGTTTTGCTTTCATCCATTTGGACAGAGTGGATTGAAGGATGGCTGGGGGGGTGGGGCTCTGGAGAGAGGGAGTGGGTTAGTCAATTAGGTGAGATAAAAGTCAGTTTGACCTTCAGCACTCCGTCCACCCCTGCAGAGTCGCCTCCTGTGTCCCCTCCCTCCTCCTCCCCCCTCTCTCCCTCCCTCCTTCCTCCCCCCCCGGCGGTGAATCAGTGAGCTTGGATTCCCGCGGCTACTGTCTGAGGAGGCAATAATGATGTTTTGGAACACAAAGGCATTTCACGCTCAGACGAGCGCCTGATTTGGTGTGAAAGAGAGAGCAGGGCTGCCAGCCAAACTCTTTCTCGCTCTCTCCCTGACCCTCATCTCTTTTCCCTCCCCTCCTCTCCACAGCCAGCCCCACTCCTTCAGAAGACCTGACAGCAAAGGCAGCAGCTGGGGCTCCCAGCTCTCTCTTCCCCCCTCAACTTCTCTGTCAGGCCCCCACACACACACTCACACACATCCTCCGACTCTGGGCTGTGATCCCAGCTGTCAGTATTGTTCAGTCTTTGACCCAAGAGCGAGGCGCGTGCGTGTGCATGTGTGTGTGTGTGTGTGGAGGTGCTCACCACCTTGTAGATGGCAGCAGCTCGTTGAAGTGCTGTAAAACCAAGACACCGAAGCTGAAACTGCCCCATCTGTTGAATTCTCCAATTATGTCCAGAAGTCTCAGTTGATTAGACGTGAGCCCTATTGATTTTTAGCTGTCAGGGTCTCATTGGGGGGGGTTTAATGTGCCGATGCTCCTTTCTGGTGTCGTGATCTTTCCCGTGGACGCCATGAACAGACGCAGAAGTTGATGTAAAGCAGGTTTTTGAAGGGTTTAACCAAACTCCTGTGGCGTTTGCTTATGCATGTAGAACAACACGTGAGCTGAACGAGCGGTTGGTCTTTTTGCAAAGTCCCATTAGCGCTGTTAGTGTGCGAGGCCAGCCAGCCAGGCAGGCAGATGAGGTCCAGAGTGGGAACCAGTCCAACCGGTCTGAAGACTGACTGGCAGAATTAAAATCTCAAGCGTACATTGTTTTACAGAAGCAGTTGCTCAGCATTTACACCGTCTTGTGTGTGTGATATTTCTGTCATAGCAGCAGCATCTATCTCAGAACCACGGCGGCGCTCCAGTGCCCCTCACTCCTCACCCAGCGGGCCTCCATCCCTCTCAGCTCGGCGGTTCTGCTGGACTCCTGGCTCTGTCGGGAGCACTTGGCGCTCTGCCTCCTCATCTGGCAGGAAAAGACATTGGCGATAAAAAACCCCACCTCTCCGGTCCAGACTCGCACCCGACGGGACCCGAACACCTGAGAGGTAAACACGTGACCCATCCAAGGCCAGAGAGGCAACGCTCTTTTAAGCCTGCATCTATGATCCCAGTGCAGTTTCCCATTTTAAGGAGGTCAGAACTTTCTTTTAAACCCACACACGTCGTTGCTGTTAATCTAACTTTGACATTTTTGTTTTTTCTACTCCAACAATGACCTCATCTCAACGTGTGAACGTCAACAGAGCGAGAACCAGGCACAGTGAGTAACTTCCTCTTTTTCAGCCATGTTTGCCGTTGTTGCAAAGTTGACTTTAATCCTCTCTCCTGAAGGGAGGGTCAAGAAACTTTACTTGTGTTCTTAACGTCGGTATGCGGCTCGACTTTAAATCAGCATTGAGATTACTGCTGTTGGCTGAGTCAATATGTGTGTATGGATCGGTAAGCTCTTCTAAAGCTTACGGAAAAGACAGGTTTGAATTGGTTTTTATCAAAGAAGACCGCATTCGCATTTCATTGGTTCCAAGGAAGGAGAGATTGATCATGCATTGTTGTTGGCATTGTTGGGCAGTAAAGTCTTTTTCACCTTGCTCCTGTATCTGGACAGCATTTTCTTACTTGATCCTGACACCGTGGCTGATTGGCGCCTTGTTTCTCCAGTCTGACGACTCCCAAAGCATGAATTCAGACGGTCAAGGACGTCTATACGCAAGTCTCAAGGACAGAATTAGGCAGCAGGATTAAATTGTCAAAGAAAGAGAAGGAAAACTCGCCATTCTAAGTATCATCTTGCGGGTGACCTCATACGTGCTCTTCCTCTCATGTGGAGGTGGCGTCTGCCTCCTGGCCGATCAACTTATTCTGCTTAAACAAATACCTTTAAACATACTGAAATGAACATTGTGAGAACCGGGCTTTAAAAGTGTAATTTCCCTCCAGCGGTGGTGGTGGTTGGGATGGGGGGGGGGTAGCACATTTAACATTACGGCTTTGACTTTATTAACGCAATGATTTAAAGTCATATTACTCCGTTTGGTGCGACAATTGCCCAATTATAGCATTGGTGAAGTTCAGCTCACCGTGTCCTTGTGTATAAAAGCAGCTTGATGTTTTTCTTTTCTTTTGTCGCCCGGAGCTTTCATCCTTCCCTGCCTGTCAGTTTCCATGTGTTGGGGTGTTCGGGGTCTGCAGTACAATCCCCGGATCTGTTCTGAACAGTTTCATTTTTCTCCTCCAAATGAGCCTTTTAGCATTGAAAACACACGCACGCACACACACACACACACACACACACTAGTCTGTATTGTTGTGCCTATTTAACACCTCAGTGAGCAGATTACCCCTTCCTCCCCGCTCCTACTGCCCCTGATCCCGCGCTTAAAGACTCTCATTGTGTTTAATATCACCACCACTGTGAGGGGAGGGTTTGGGAAAAGGGGGAGAGGGGCAGTCATATGACACTGAGCTTGTGTGTGTGTGCGTGCGTGCGTGTGCGTGCACGTGGGGGGGAGACATTGCTTATGTTTTGTGGGTCAGTGCTCCTGCTCGGCTCACTAAAACCTTTCAATGGCAGAGGGAGGAGGAAGGGCCTTTGGCAGAATACCGATTTCCACCCCCCTCTCTCCCCCATCTCTTGTCACCCTTTCTTCTCTTCCACACTCTCACACCCTCCTTCCATCCCGTCCTCTGATTTCATCCCCTCCCCTTCCTCCTCTTTTTCTCACCCCCCCTCCACCTCTCTTCGCCATTCTTCCTTCATTTACCCTTTCGCTCCCTCAAAGCTCGAGCGCTTGCCCGCTAGATGCGTGCGCGTGCATGTGTGTTTGTGTATGTTGGATGCACATTTCATTGACAGGCTGAGACTATAATGGACTCAACATGAAGCTTTAATCCATTAACAATAGGATCCGTTGGTCAGTAGGCTGGAGTGTGTGCGTGGGGGGGTTTAGCTGTTTGTGTGTACACGCATGAAGTCTTGGGACACAGGAGGCTTATGCAAGCAACACACACATACACACACATAGAGCCACTCACGCACACAGCCAGTGCAGAATGTCAGAGCCAGGAGAGGGAGCCCTGCTTTTAAAGAGCCACTTAATATAATCATTATCTTTAGCCGCGTGGCTGCAAGTGGCTCTTGGTCAAATGAGACGAGGTTGCTAAGTGTCAGTGGTGCTTGAATGGTGTTTATGTGAACTATTTGCAAGTAAGGTTCTGTTGTTTTAACCCGCCCTACCTTCAGATAAAGTGCACTTACAGTATACTTCTGGTTGGAGGCCTTTGCTGTATTTCATTGCCTCGGACCTGTGCTTGAATTGAAATCTGCTGCCGAGCATGATAGTTTTAGTGGCATCACGGCGAATGCCTCTGATTTCTGTAACCTGTCTGTCGCTGACCTCCCTACCTTCATCTGCAGAGTAATTCCTTGCTGCCAGAAAGTCTCCGAAACTCCGATAAGCGACGCAACGGGCCAGAGTTTTCAAACGACACCAAGAAACGCAAAGTGGAGGACAAGGACTCCAGCCATTATGTAAGTAACTGCTCACAGGCTCATGGAACACTGTAACGTAGTTAGTTATTAATAATCACATCGGTCACATGACATGAATGTTGTTTTCCAGGACAGTGATGGGGAGAAAAGTGATGACAATTTGGTGGTGGACGTCTCAAATGAGGTTAGTATAAATCTGATTGAATTGTTTTGGGGGCAGTTTATTTATTTTTAACAGACAAGTACTTTCCACCTACAGGAACTGCAAGTGCGGGAAATACTTTGACTTTGAGTTTATGCCCTGGTTTTATTCATTCAGTTAATCCTTGTCCTTCCACCAGGATCCTGCCTCTCCTCGAGGGACACCATTGCCCTCCCCTAGAGAAAATGGCCTGGATAAATCCCGTCTTCTCAAAAAAGAACCCTGCAGTCCAGCCTCCACCGCATCGTCTGCTAGCTCTTCCTCACTCAAGTCCAAAGAGATGCCGTTGGTATGAACAGGACGGAGCAGTTTCAGCCGTCTGGCTCCTAAGCGTCATTAATTCTGTATCTACTCTAAATCTTTCGCTGGTCTCCTCCGAGCAGCGAGACAAGGCAGGTACACCTGGCCTGAAATCTAGCACTCCTACACCCAGAGGTGATTCCACGCCTGGTCCGAGCTCCACTCCAGGAATCCGGCCAAGTATATCAAAACCACCCACCATGGAAATACCCCACCCGCCCAGTGAGCATCATGATTTTTGGATGAATTAGAACTTTTTTTTCTTAAGTGCACGTGGGGGTTTCAACTTAAATTGGTTCTCTTGCATAGCTGCAGGTTTACGGACGCCCATGGCCGTGCCAGGCCCGTACCCAGGAGCCTTCGGAATGCTGCCACACCCAGCAGGAATGAACGGCGAGCTGGCCGGTGCCGCTGGGGCTGCAGCGTACGCTGCTGGATTGCACAACATGTCACCTCAAATGAGCGCCGCCGCTGCAGCCGCAGTAGCCGCGTACGGCCGTTCCCCCATGGTGAGTCTGAAAGAAGACATTTTTGAAGCCATTAAAAGGTGCTTTGGGCGATCAGAGGGGATGAGCAAAGGGCTTTGTAAATAAATGCCGTCATTGAGATGATTACATCATGAGGGTTTTAATGTTGAGCTGTTAAAATGATTGAATATGTCAATAAGTATATTGACTTTGCCAGGACAAATATAAAATAAAGCCTGAAACTGGGCTTTTTTTGAATAGTCATACTAAGTTATTTAACAAAGAACCACTTCCTCTTTTCCTGAACGCACCTGGGTAGCAGCTGTTGTATGTTCAGCACCAACAACCACAGGAGTGAAGCCAGGCTGTTAAAGCTGCGCTCAAACACATTGTTTCCTCTCTTAATGACTGATTTTATATTTGTGTGAGAGATATTTCCTTGTATCCTTCCTCTGATTCAAATATTACTGTAAAACCAACTTGAATCGTTTGTCTTCTTAATGTGGGTTTTGCCTGGCGGGGATGGGGGGGGGCATAACAGTTGATCAGTTGCATCTTCCAGGCATTTAAAGGAACTTGCCACACCTTGATTAAACACCAACGCCAGCAAAATTAATATTGAATGTCTGCGGTTCTAAGAACGAACTTTAATAAGCAAATAGTTTGATTTAGTCATTTTCTTAAATGTCCTGGTTCGTTTAGATAAGGTGTTTCGGGGCCTTTTCTACTTGTCCAAACAGTTCTAACTGTATGTAAATGTGACTTTCTGAGGAAGAGCAGAGGTACTGAGCAAAATTGTGTTTCTCATAAGTTTCGCCAGCTTGGCTAACACGGCACAAGACTGTAGTTTTGCTGTAGCAGGAATTGTACGTGCACGCAAGAAAACTAAATGACATAAAATGCATATGGACGCCTTAGGTCGATTAGAGATTAGAGAACTCCAACTGAAGTCGGACTAACGACCCCAGATAGCTCAGTTGGGTCGATCTACCAGAGCATGTGGATGCTGAGGTGGCCTATGCGAGCGGTGCATGCGCTACATTTCGCTTCTATTTTGTGGGAGCAACCGGTAGCACCTAGCGAACCACAGAAGGACTGCTACCTCGCTGGCTAGCGTCTTTATAGATTGCTGTGGTTTGACGTAAAACGTCAACCGGTGTGGTCCGAGAACAACATGGTAAAACAGGCCAAATTGCCTGGTTGGGGGGGAGGGGTTGGCTCGACTCCAACCATACTGCAAACTGCTCTGTCGACAGTCCGGTTGCATGAAGCGAGAATTGTAGTGGTACAGCCAGACTGTCACACCTGCTGCGTGAGTTTATGATGGCAAACTGCTCATGCCACAATATATCAGGAGGAATCGTCACAGAAGGATACGTTTAATCCCACCTCAAATATTTTAAGCATTTCAGTCATACTTATGAGGTCCAGCTGACGCTGGATGTTCCCATTAACCAGGTGAAAATGTTGAAGACGGCGAGGGTGGAGGTCCACCAGTCATGCTCGCCGAGTTAGAATAACTGACTTCTGTTGATCGTGGTCAGCTGCAAAGCATCCGGCCACCGTTCACGTGTGCGGGGACATCTCAGCGAAGGGAGTGGGACGGTTTTGCATGAGGAATCGGCCATGATTAAAGAACGGCACCAAACTCTCCTCAGAGAGGAGCTTCTCTCAATTACCCATGAACTGTTTGCTGACAAACGTTGCCTTTTCCAGCATGATGGGGCACCTAGCCATGAGACAAAAGTGATAACTAAGCGGCTCGGGCCCGCAGCCAGGAAACTTCCCAGACCAAAATTCTATGGAGAACCTGTGGGCAGTCCCTAAAAGGCGGTTGGTCAAATAAAGACCCATAAATTCTGACAGTCATCCAAGCTATGATCATGAGAAAATTGGGTGATGTCGGTCAGGACGTGGCCCAGAAGCTGATTGACATCCTGCCAGAGCGATCCACAATGTAATTATCACCACAAGCTTCACGATACCAGGGAAATACTTGTAATTGTATCTCAGTAAACCATAGAAACGCCTGACAAATAAACACCGAAGCAGCAAACCAAAACTGGCCACATCTGTCATCATAAACCAGGACACAAGTCCAGCTGTCACAACATTTCTAATCTGAAATAAACACACAGATGATCTTGTTATTCCAACGGTTTCTGACTGTTTAATCGGTTATTGGCTATTCCTCCCTTTGCTGTATCCTTGAAAAATCCATTATTGGCTGCCCCTTTTTTGTAAGCGCTGTATGTTTTGTGTAGCAATGTGTCAATAGTTGCACAGCTGTATTTCTCTTGTCTGCTTGCTAGTATTTAAACAGTTGACATAAATGCTGGTGCTTATTACACTCATCAGACTCCCCTTTATTTGCTCAGTGTCCATTACATTGTATAAATAGGTTTAGAAGAGTTACAGATGGGTCCGGGAAACGCTTGATAGAACTTGAAATTGTGTACCTGTCAGCCCGGTGTGTGTGTGTGTGTGTGTGTGTGTGTGTGTGTGTGTGTGTGTGTGTGTGTGTGTGTGTGTGTGTGTGTGTGTGTGTGTGTGTGTGTGTGTGTGTGTGTGTGTGTCTGGAAGAGAGAATATATGCAAGTGTGGGATCCAAACAAGCCGCGGTGCTGACAGTTATACCTGTGTGTTTGCCCACTCTTAAAAGTGTGTGCAGGGCGTGTGTGCTCGAGAGTGTCTGTTTGCGCGGGGCTCTTAGGCGCTCGCGTTGTCTACCAGGCTAGCTGTGACCTATGTTCGTTTTGCTCGCATCCATAGGCGTGTTTGTTCACGCCGTGTTTGTTTTCTTCTTCTGCAGGTTGGCTTCGATCCTCATCCGCACATGAGGGTTCCTGGAATGCCCCCCAGTCTGACGGGGATCCCAGGTGGCAAACCGTGAGTGTGTCTGCCGTTCCTCTTCCGTTTGAAGGCTGATTGAATCGCCCCGTGGAATAACGGACGGCGTTGACGCTCTCTGTCGGGGTGGGGGAGAACACTTCCTGTCCTCCTCTTAATACGACTCTCTTTTCTGCGATCAGCGCCTATTCCTTTCACGTGGCGGCCGATGGACAGATGCAGCCGGTTCCGTTCCCCCCAGACGCTTTGGTGGGCCCGGGGATCCCTCGTCACGCCCGTCAGATAAACACGCTGAACCACGGCGAGGTGGTGTGCGCCGTTACCATCAGTAACCCCACTCGACACGTTTACACAGGAGGGAAGGGTTGCGTCAAGGTGTGGGATATCAGTCACCCAGGAAACAAGAGCCCCGTGTCGCAGCTCGACTGTTTGGTGAGTGTGGATCAGGAGCACGGATGTAGACCGGGAAAAAAGTTTAAAGGCTTAATTAGGCATCTTCTGTTTTTGTGTCGGGGGGCATCAGAACCGAGACAACTACATCCGCTCCTGTCGTCTCCTCCCTGACGGGCGAACGCTAATTGTGGGCGGCGAAGCGAGCACGCTCTCCATCTGGGACTTGGCCACGCCCACGCCCAGGATCAAGGCGGAGTTAACATCTTCAGCGCCGGCTTGTTATGCTCTGGCCATCAGCCCGGACTCAAAGGTCTGCTTCTCCTGCTGCAGCGACGGGAACATCGCCGTGTGGGACCTGCACAACCAGACGCTGGTTAGGTGAGAGAGGGGGAGGCGGTTGCTCTTCTTCATGACCTGACACGTTGGTTACAGTGGTAATAAACTTTTGGTTTGTGGGTGTGTGTCCTGCAGACAATTCCAGGGACACACAGACGGAGCCAGCTGTATCGACATCTCCAACGACGGCACCAAGCTGTGGACCGGAGGCCTGGACAACACCGTCCGCTCCTGGGATCTGAGGGAGGGTCGGCAGCTGCAGCAGCACGACTTCACCTCACAGGTGCCCCTCCCGCGGAGCTACCGGCGCTGCAGCGGCTAGCAACGGCAGCCTCGTAGCACCACTAATCATCCTCTCCCATCTCTAGATCTTCTCTCTGGGCTACTGTCCCACAGGAGAGTGGCTGGCGGTGGGGATGGAGAGCAGCAACGTGGAGGTCCTCCACGTCACCAAGCCCGACAAATACCAGCTTCACCTCCACGAGAGCTGCGTCCTGTCCCTTCGCTTCGCCTATTGCGGTTAGAAAACAATCACACCTCGGTTTATTCTGCTTTCTTCAGAATAGTTGTCTCAAAATCCTTCTCAAAGATGATTAAGATGAGCAGGTGTGGAGATTTTCTAATAAGATTCTCATTTTGATAATTCATTTGCACACTTTATATGCAAATAACTGCTATTAAATAGTTTACATTGTATAATTTGATGGACCAAAAGACAACGCTTAACATTTACATTTGAAGTTATTTTTAATAATGTGTGTTCCTCTTCACAGGTAAATGGTTCGTGAGCACGGGGAAGGACAACCTGCTGAACGCATGGCGAACACCGTATGGAGCCAGCATATTCCAGGTCAGGACGCCAAATCATGCTGCATTTTTCAGGCTGAACTCTGAACCCTCAGAAGCTGGAGGGGCTTACTTGTTTTTAAGGTTGTCTTTCTTTTTGTCTCCAGTCTAAAGAGTCGTCCTCGGTGCTCAGCTGCGATATATCCGTGGACGACAAGTACATCGTCACCGGATCGGGGGACAAGAAGGCAACCGTATACGAGGTCATCTATTAAAAATGTGGAAACGAGCAAAGGACAGTTCTCCGGCGCCTTCCTGGAGAGCCCAAAAAAACACAACCGCAGCGAGAGCGACCTTCATCGCGCCATCGTTTTTCTGTCATCAGCGAGGAAAGGTGACTCCGTATCGGACGGGACTGACTGGAGCGGTCGGCGGACCGAGACGAACTCTTTGGATTTTGTTTGTCGATACGGACCCAACCGGGATCAGACACAGGGACCAGTCATCGACTGGAGTAAAGCGGGTATTGTTGGTTTGAGTGGGACCAGCTCATCTGGAGGACGCGCAGCCTGACATCAGACTGGACGACCACTCAAGAGAAGACGCTTGAACGGAACATCGCGGAGCGGCACACAAACGCGTTCTTTTGTATTTTGCTCAAGTGCTCACGTCCTGTCCATCTGACCTGACCGTAGAACCTCAGTTTTTAACGCTACACTGTCTCTGAAGAGTGCTGTCGTGTCTTAAATGTGAGTCCCGTGCTCGGTAACTGCGCTGTCGTGGTGACTGTCCACCTGTGTGCTTCAAACGCGTGTCGTTCCTACAGAAACTCACGTCGTCTTCTCCAGAATCATGATAACTTTGGTTGCCAAAAGTATTTAAGTTCTTTCTCAGCATTCCAAACCAAATGATGGACTGCAGTGAGGAATGTGGGACAAACAACCATCACCTTCATGCGTAGCCAAAGGATCTTTTTTTTTTTTTTGGTTTTTTTAATCAGTAGTGATGGGTTCCTGTAAATATTGGCTTTCCAGAGCAGATCAGTTGAGTCTGCAAAGCAACAGAGCAGGTTTCAGTATGAAGTGTGCAGCCGTGGATATGACAGCCTGAAGCATTGTTAGCATGGCAACGGCGCTTGTGTGACCAGGAGGAGGGGATGGAAGTTCGGCTGTGCCGTTTGGCATCGCTTCAGCTCCTCTGTAAATTCTGAAGGAAAATATTTGGAGAACCCCCCCCCCGTCCCCGAATCAATGGCCCTATTGATTATCACCATCAAGGTCATTCCAGTGCACGGCTGCACTCTACGGCCAAGATAAGCCTTTGCACTGGAATTTCTTAAGCCCTTATCCAGAGAATTTGAGCCCCAGTCTGCGACTTATTACTGAAATTACTTAGGAGACAGATTAAGATTACAAGCAGCCTTAAACAGGTTATATTTGAGTGTGGATGTGACCCATTTGTTGTCTTTTAACTGTCTGTGTAGTCACAGTTTAGAACCTTTTGGCCAAATTATATCAGTAACGACCAGAACGACAGTATCTCAGCTGCAACTTGCCTTTTTTTCCCCTTTTTTTTTGTGAAATGGCCTTGAACATACAAAGAAAATGGACGACGATTAAATTATTTTCTAGACTTAAGCTCGTAGAGAAGGCAAAGGTTGTATTTCAGCTTCAAGGAGTTGTTTCAGCTTTTAAAATCATTCATTTTACACCTTTTTGTTTTTGGTCTGTTGAATGTAAAAATGTATATATGTTTGGGTTTTTTTTCTTACAGGACACGCTTTAGAAATAAACTGTTTTTGTATGTCTTTTACATGGAAAAGAAGTATCTAATCAGGAGAAATACTAAATGGTCTTAATGCTAGCAACGCTAAAATGATTGATCTAGATAATAAATGGTTTTTTTTGTAACTTGCTCATTGATTTTACCACAGTTGAGATTTTGATCTTAAAAAAGACGAGGATGAAGGAACGTGTTGAGAATCACTCTTTCAAATAGAAACTCAACAATTGATTTGGTTATTATTAAATTCAAAGACTTCCAGCCTCGAAGAGTGTCCAGAACCGATGGGGGCTGCGGACAACAGCGTGGACACTGTAGTGTTCCGGGGTGACGTCGCTTCCAAAATAATCAGAACTTTATTGAAAATATCAGATTTAATCGTATCTGGGCGACATAAATTCATAGGGGGGGGGGGGGGGGGGGGGGTCATATTTGCACTGGTTGAAGTGTGAATGTAGCCTAAACGTCTCCTCGGTGTGTGTGTGTGTGTGTCCGTCCTGTGATGGACTGGAGACCTGTCCAGGGCGTATTTCCTGCCTCTCACCCTGCTGGGACCGACTCCAGCGCCTCCCTGTGACCCCGATTCTGAATAATTGGTGCTTAACTGAAAATGGGTGGACTCCAAAGGGAGCCAAAACGGAGATTAACACGCTGAGGTTATGAACTTCCGTGTGAGGTTTGCCAAGAAAAAGGTCCGTTATATTTACAGTCTCGGAGACGAGTGGTCACTTTTGACCCACACTGAGTTTTCCATCTTTTTTCTGTCCGGCTGATTTATGTCATGGGGTTAATATTTACGTGCCTGTCAGGGACACGACTCATCACCTGCTGGATTCTGCGACTGTGTTTTGCAGAGTTAACGCTCATCAGGCGGGGCGACGGTTATTCTTCAGACTGTGGAGGAGCAAAAAAAAAAAAGTTCTGCTCAGGTTTTAGTGCGGATTGATGCTCCAGCCTGGGTTCCAAAGCAGAAATGGAGCACTCAGCTCTTCTCTTGTGACCCAAAATTGCATTAAGTGAGGAAAAGGAGAAGAAGGGTAGGCTTGGCTCACTCAGGGAACTTACCCGCATCCGCGCTTTTGTTTTTTTTTTAATGTATCTGTTGCCATTTTTCCCCTCCTATTGAAAGGGAGGTATAGATAGTAGCAGCAGAGCAGCTGTGCAAATGAACTGTGTTGAGTAACCTCATCCAATCCCCTGCTTAATACTTAACACCCACAACAAACAGAATATCCCTCTCTCTCCCCGATGTAAACTGTAAATCTGATTAATTACTGTGAACATATAATTCTGTCTATCCCTTTTACCAGACTCTCTCTCACATTCACACACACACACAATGGCGACGTTGTTCTGTACAGCATGATGTGATTATGTGGCAATTACAGCAGTCACAGTGGCAAAAAAAGGAAGCTGATCCTGAGGGGGGGGGGGATGCAGAAAATGTCACTCCAAGTTTTCAGTGTATCCGGAGATTTCTGTGCTCTGAATCGCAGCGTTCTCTTTTGATCATTGCCGCTGCTGCCTCTCTCCGATACACAGATGGATTATTCCCCCTAAATCTCCCAAATCCCTAATCCTATTTATCTCAACGCCACACAAAAAAGGCGCTCTTTTCCCACTGCTCAGCTTATACAGTACAGTGGTGCACAGACGTGGTTTTCCTACATTTGTGAGGACCGGGACGTACTTCAGTGACATCTCGGGCTGGTTTCACTTGGAAGGAATTCTGATTCACGTGTCCCGATTCGACCTAACCGGGTGCTGGGAGTACTGGTAACAGGTCTGTTTGTTATAATTCACCAATAATGAGGAGCTTGTTTATTTTTAAGGGTCTGATCTCAGTGGATGCTGGGAGCTCCAAGGCAGGAGGTACTGGGACTGTTGGGAATGTCTTTATAAAACTGGGCATCTGTCCCATGAAGAAATGGTGCAGGCACTCGGGCAGGGGGCATTTCACAGCTAGCTGTGCTCCATCTTTTGAGGCACCTGACAAAAGTCATACAAAAAAACTTGAAAACTATCCCAAAAAAAAATGAGCACAGGAATAATTAATGGAGTTTCCCAGTCAGAAAGAATAAAGAGTGAATCCCAACTTGTGCCAACAATGGGGGCAGATTAACTTCAGCGCACATTAGCATGAGCGGGGCGTAGCCGCTGCTACCCGACTGAATAAAACCGGGCCTTTAGGACTATTACAGCTTGTTACACTTCGGGCCTCCTCCTCCTCCTCCTCTCCTTTGTCTACCTTTATCTACTCCTCCTCCTCCTCTCTCTCGTTCCTCGCTCCCTCCTCTATGCTCGTTCCTTGCCTTTCTTCTCCAACAGGTTTTTTTTATCTTATTCCTTCTCCTCCTTTGTCCCCACAGGCCCTGCTCCCTCTTTCTCCCCCGTCTCTCTATGTTTCCCACAACTTCCTGGAGTCGGTAAGCTCATTTCTTCCCTCAGAAATCGTCCCCCTCTGCTAAACATCTTGAGCCAATTTGCTTTTTCACTCTTTTGCTGCTGTTTTGCTGCTAACTCCCTGCGCGGTGCACCTCTCAGCGTGTGCGTGCGTGTGCACGCGCGTGCATGTGTGTTAATGAGCTTAGAGCTGTCTCCCTCCCAAGGTGAGGTGCCATGCTGAGGTGATCAGCACTGCTGGAGCTGCAGGTATCGACTACAAACACCTGCAAGGTTGATCACACACAGACACACGCGCGCGCACGCACATGCACGCACCTGGACAGAGCATCGCATAAAGGAAATAATTTCCTTTCTCATTTCAAACACACCTACGCATATAAATGCAGATTAAATCGTACCTCTCTCACAAACACACAGAACAAATAATGTTTTACCCTCGCTCTCTCTCTCTCTCTCTCTCTCTCTCTCTCTCTCACACACACACACACAGAGTTGACTGCTGCACAAGGGCGATAGCACAATTCTGTCCTGTCAACATGCAGGATAATCAGCTGCTGGGGATTGTGGGTAAACTGTAATAATCCCTCGCATGGAATATGGAAAGCATCAGTGAGTTATTCAATAGGACAGTGATAAAGGTGTGTGTGTGTGTGTGTGTGTGTGTGTGTGTGTGCGTGTGTGTGTGTGCGCTTCAGATGAAGATACATTTTAAAGCTGGAAAACCAAATGCCCAGGCGAGCAAGCACCAGTGTCCCTCCGGAGAGGCTGGGTCATAATGAAGACCTCCACCCTGAACCCACCTCATGAGGATCCCACCTCACATTTCCACATCACGGCTTCCGTGTGATCCTGCGGACGTCAGCAGGGCCTCCAGCTCCACAGACGGGTTCAAACCTCCATCGAATGTTCCTACACCAGTGGACACTGATATTTGGGGTGCATACAGGTCCTCCCCACCCTCATATCACTGCAGCTTGGAACAACAATGTATGTCACTGTACTTGATGTATTATTTCTATTGATGCTTTAAAGTTGGACGATGGAACGCTACGATAGCACGCTTAAATCCGTCAGATTACCGAGATCTGGGAAGCTAAACTGCTCATTCCCTTTGTCGCTCTGGTGGATCTGATTAGGGAAGTGGCCCAGTGAGTGAACATCATCGATCCAAACTCATTGAGCGTCTAATTGACAGCTATGAACTAGGGTGTGTTCAGCAGAGCCAGCGGTGGCCAATACTCCACACAAGGCCGACTGATGCACAACGCATGCACGAGCGTCTCTCTCTCTCTCTCTTTTTGACAGTGAGACTGCGAGTAATGCAAAAAGATATCGTATTTAAACTCCAAACAGATTAAAAAATGAAAATTTTCTCATTAGGCGTTAAAACTTTCCCTCACCCCGGGGGTAACACTAATCCTTTATCTTCATTCCGCTAGTTTGACACTTTTGTCTGACAACACACACACACCCATACACACACACACATATACATAAACACACTCATAATTATGGCAGAGAAAATAGCCAACAGCAGATTGAGATCATAAACAGTGGGCCTTCCCCAGGGTCCAGATTTTAAGGGGTTTTAATCAGTTAAATATGTGCGTGGCTACGTAGCTAATCTGCTGGTTAATCTCACTAACACTTTTTATGGGATTTCTCACTGCAGCAAGGATTAAGATCACAACCTGATTTTCCTAATCCTCCTCTTCTGATAAAAACTTCGCTTTGTCCCCCCATTTATGATTTCTATTTTCCATTTTTGCGCTTTTTAGGTTTGGTGAAAGAAACATCGTTAACTAGGAGTATTATTAGGGTTAAACACTGAACCCTAATTATTCCATAAGCATTTAACTGAATGTGTTATCTGTAACCTATGGATGGACAAATAAAGTCATAAAATCACCAACATATATATTGGTGAGGCACTTTGAGCCTGTGCAATAAGTTCAAACTTAAAACAATATTTTAGAGCAGGTTTAAGGTGCACGTGCGTGTATACATATGTGTTTGTGTGACATATTTGCTGCCCTCTTTCCTTTTTTTTTTTTTTTTTTCAAATTTCTGGCTGATTCCCTCCACTAGCCTCCATTTTCTGCTCCGAGGGGCCGAGCAGTCCTCTCATGTGGAGAGAAGCTGTGATAAAACGGGAGAAAAGTGGGGGAGTGAAGAGAAGAAAAGGGGAGGGGGAGGAGGAGGAGGAGGAGGAGGAGAGGGAAAGACAGAACGAAGAGAAAGAGGAAGACTGCGAATTAGGCTGGGAGTTGAATATGATCAGGGGAGGAGAGACAAAATAAAGGCTATAAAAGACAGAGACGTCCAGAGGTGATGGTGGTGCAAATGGGGCTTTAACTGTATTACACTCTGCAGCTCCAGCTCCATCACTTTGTGGGTGAGGGTGGAAACCCATGTGTTTACTTGAAGAGTGGGTGTGTGTGTGTGTGTGTGTGTGTGTGTGTGTGTGTGTGTGTGTGTGTGTGTGTGGGTGTGTGATGGTATCACACCCATGGGGCTTTTACTCTGTCGGTGCTCAGCAATAATCAGCCTCTATCTCCCCTCCATCCATCTCCACCTCAACGTCTCCCCTGCTACTATCACTCCCCCCCAGCCTCTCCTCCCCCTCCAGCTGTCTTCCTCACGCCTCATCCTCCACCTTCACAGACTCACACCCTCTGGTAGAATACGTGTATGCACGCGCACGCGTGTGTGTGTGTGTGTGTGTGTGTGTGTGTGTGAGAGAGAGAATCGATTTGGCCTCTGCCCTTTCTAAGCACTCTACATGCACCACTGGCCTCTCACTCTCCATTGAGCAGCATCTGTTTCACACACACACACACACACACATACACACACACACACACACGCTCCTAGTATTTGTGGTATCACTCCGTCACTCTGTGGATTTCTGTCTCTGTCCTCATCTCCGCTGATTTTTGATCGGTCGGACCGAGCGGTTGTTGGCCGAACCAGCCGATTCTGTCTAAGACCCGACGGGAAAGTTTGTGGATTCTTTAGGCAGCTGATGTTATCGCCAGGTCATCTGCTCACTCCTGATTTACCGAAGAGTAAACCAAGTCTGCGCTCATTAGATGTTTTAGTTGTGTTCTCGTGTCTACGTCCAAATTTCATCCAAAGTCCAAAACGGCTCCTTCAATCGTCCCTGACTGATGATCCTGTTTGTTACATCAAAATCTCGCGAAGCATCCAGTAGCATGTGGCTGTTGTCAGGTGATAGCCAACAACGTTAGCTTACAACTAGAAATGACACCAGTTAATATACGTCATTTCCTCTCGGCCGTGTTGGACTAAAACGACGTTGGACTGTTGATTGTGGGAGGATAAAGTTGACAATCGGTGCCTGATTGATGGACAAATATGGAGGCTTACAGGATATGGTGATGTCAGAGACCACATCACACCCTCAGGGAACAGGGGGAGTCCATGGCAGCCTTGGGGGTGGGGGGTGGGCTGTGTGACGTTATGCCTGATGGGTGTTTGATAATAACTGCCAGGTAGGAGAGACTAAGTAAATGAACTAAGGGTGCATCTCTAATTTCCCTGGGAGAGGTTGGAAGACGAGATGTGACTCACAGCTCAGAGAGGAGATAATTACTGTTTCCTGCTCTCCGTCCCCCCATCTCTCCATCAACTTCTGGGTTTTTTTCTCCCCCCATTGCTCTTCCTCTCCAGCTGAGTGATTACCCCTCATTAAAAATCAGAATAAAACATTGTTAGCGCAGATCGTTAGGGCGCTCTCCCGCCTCTTCCTCGCCCGCTACTCGTTAGCACTCAGCGCCAACACTAAACGAGCGGCCTTTGAGGAATAATATTCTAATTCCAATTAGCTCTTCCAGTTTGGCGGGAAGCCAGGTTGGGAGGCGGGGGGGTGGGGGGGGTGGGACGCTGAAGTAACAGGCGCACGCACAGCAACGAGAAGCAAATAAGAGACGCGCGCTTTTTCATAAACAGGAGCAACACGCACGCTCAGTTTCAAGAGACACACACGCTCCCCACAACACACACTGAACGGTCTGAGAATAGCAGCAGCTAATGGCTTTAGCGGCACTCTCACAGGGGCCCGAAGAGCAATTAGGCTTCAAACTACACACTGTAAATCCCCTCTGATTGGTGTGTGTGTGTGTGTGTGCGTGTGTGGGTGTTTGTTAAACACTGTTTATCTGCCACCAATTACATCGGCCTGCCACAAGAGAGGCTCACTGGATAAATGGAATCTATAAGCACACACACACACGCACACACACACACACATTCAGATGGAGATGCGTTCTCAGCCACACAATCAGACGTGCGCCATGCACAAAGGTTAGTAAGGTAGGGGAGAGGTAATGAAGGTACATTTACCAGTAAGCAGGACATACATACTTACATACACACACACACACCCACACACACACACTCACACACACACACACACACACACACACACACACACACACACAGTAGCTGTCTTATCAGTAAATGTTGGTGTGACTGGAGGATTTTTTTCCCCTGACCTGCGAGGCAGGAGCAGCCAGGCGCCAAAACTAATTTCCACCTTCAAAGACTCCCTTATCTCTTTAGACGCTGTGTGTATATGTATGTATGTTCCATGCGGGTGTGTGTGTGTGTGTGTGTGTGTGTGTGTGTGGGTGGGTGTTTGCCCACATGTGGGTATTTGACAGCATCTGCCAGTGTGGGTTTGTGGTGGATGATCTGATGTCCTCTCGCAGCAAACTATATATCACTGTCTCATCTGCATCGACCAGAAACACACACACACACACACACACGTGCATGCACGTAGCAGTGCACGGGGAGGTGGAGACAGCAAGATAAGAATAACAGATAGGGCAAGTAAAGGATGCAATGACGTTAGGGTTAGCAGCAGATGGAGGGAGAGGTGGACAGAGGAGGTGTATCACATTCACTGGCGTCAAAAAGAGAGATGATTCCTACGGCGGCGAGAAACCAAAGTTTAGGGGGTTGAAAACAATCTGAGTTCCTGCAACTTGGCATTTCACATGAACATGAGAAGAGGAGAAAAAAAACCTGAAGGGAGAAGGATTCTCCACGCCACAATGGCGGCAGCGGCGGCGGCGGCATGTTGTATATTTCATGCTGCTCTTTTGAAGTCCTCCCTTACATTTTCCACCAATTCTTCAAAGGTTGAGACTTCAACCAGGTTTAGTCACACACACACACACACACACACACACACACACACACACACACACACACACACACACACACACACTCGGCGGCCTCTCCGCTCTCATATTCCCTGTGTTGGTCCCCTTCGGTCTGCGCCGCTTCTCTGAAATCCTCTGAAAGCAAATCAGACGTGATGCTGAGTGAGACTCTGGAGCGAAGGGAGGACAGAAGCTGCAGGAGTCAGGAGCATCTCCGTGACCTACATGATGAACAACAACAACAACAGAAAGCGGCGGAGGGTGCGATCCTTCGACGCATGTGGCTCGTCGCTCTCCGGCGCAGGCGGAAATGTGAGGAGACGCACGCACGGGCCGTAATGTGTGCGTCCTTTTGGGTTCATTATTTCCTGCCTAATTGTCTGCATGAAAATGTTTGTATCACGCAAATGCAAATATGCTGGTGGCGTACGAGGTGAGCCAGACTCCATCCTTCAAGGTAATTGCTCTGCTAACAATACACACAAAAGTCCTGTACTTGGATGAGTGTGCAGGGTTATCTGAGTGTGTGTGACCCATTTGTTTCTCTTTCCCCCCGTGTGTGTGTGTGTGTGTGTGTGTGTGTGTGTGTGTGTGTGTGTGTGTGTGTTGTCCACATCATATCCATTAGCATCCTCCTGACCTGGAGCATTTCCAGCCAATCAGATTTGGAGTGTACTGTCAGCAGGTGTCGTCAGCTCGCTGTGAGATTTATCAAAGTGACGGAGCGCACCGCACAGCACGACAGCAGCATTTATCTCCCCCCCCCCATCCCACTTTATGCTCTCGCAGTCTGCAGCGCACACAAACACTCACACACTCACACACCCACTAGCATGCATGTGTATTGTAACTCATAATGTCACCCTGTTCTCAGACCTTGGCAATTCCTACCACACACGCTGTTTCCTTTCAGAATTTTAATTAGTCATTTAAAAAGCGACAGGGCACTTATGAGGAACCGAAATGTAAACGACAGTCGTATAAACGGGGATTTCTACAGCGCAAATAAGGCAACAACTGGAACGTTCTGCATTCGTCCAGGAAAAACGCCTCTGATATTCAGTTTCTGGGGCCAAGGATGGGAATAAATGATACATGAAACGTTTCCAAGGACAAAATTTGACAGCACTGATTTGTTTTTGTGTTGTTTTTGTGTTCTCATCTTCACTGTCAATGTTAAACGTGGCTTCGTGTTTCCAAGCATGAAGCCTTTTATTTACACTGACTGAAGGGAATCAGATTCGCTCGCTGACTGTCCATAACTTCCCTCTTTGTTTTTCTTCTTTCCTTAACTTCGTCAACATCGGGAGAATTCAGCCCTCGGGACGCCTCAGCCCCGCCCATGACCTCTGACCTTTTTACGTTGCCGCAACCCCATCACAATGATGTACAGCGAGGTCTTTATCTCCATGGTAACATGAACCGGTTGCAGAGCACGGTGCCACAGGGGAGTTTGTGCACGTGGTTGTTTGTGCACGGCTTTAGCCAGAGAAGGAGAACACACATGCAGAAAGAGAGAGAGAGAGAGAGAGAGAGAGAGAGAGAGAGCACTTATCAAGTGATTAACTGTCAAACTGTGCAGCCAGAGTTCAGCAAAGGTCAGAATCGATTTACATAGACAGATGGAAAGTCATAGTGTGTGTGTGTGTGTGTGTGTGCGTGTGTCTGTGTGTTTGTGTGTGTGTGAGTGAGTGTGTGTGTGTGCGTGTGTGTGTGTATTAGGCTAAGACAAAGCTATTGTTTTGTGTTAAGAGTAATTGTGAGGACAAAGAGCAGGCCAGCAAACCAAAAAGAATGGATATAACTGTGTGGGTGGGCCTGTGCACGTGCATGCATGTGAAAGAGAGAGATGGTGATTGGGAAGTTGTCCAGCCTTGTTAGGGTTAGGGTTATCATCCAGAAAGTATCGCCGTACAAACTCGTGAGACTGTGTGACAGATAATAATCTATTACTTTGATAGTTACCTACCTTATAAATTACTGACCACAGCTCCTCTTTAAGACCACGACCACAGGGAATACGTTGTTTCTTAATTTCCCATTCTTATTTTTAATGTCATTGTTAGGATTGTAATTTCGATGCAGGAAACCTTAAGTCAACATTTCTGCCTGTAACAGAACCTGAAACAAATGTTCCAGCTACAGTTCTAGATGAGAGACACATCAATATCAGAAGCTCTTGTTTGTCTTGAGTCTGGTCAATAAGTCAATAGTGTTTTGCTGAAAAGATCTCTATATTGCTGTATTGGGTCGTGTCAGGATGGGCCTGTGTCCACCATTTCCACACACGTCACCAGGGCGACAGGTGACGTGACTGATAAACGTCAATAAAGAAAATCTGTTTCACTCCACATCGGACAGATTTGACCGAGTCTGAATTTCAAAGGTCAAAATGTCATTCTTAGGCTGCCCTGGGAGTCTGACCTCAGACAGGATTCCTGGTGTCATGTCTCCAATGGCTGCAGCTCAGTCTTATTGAGAGGAGGTCATTAAAAATGCTGCAAATCCAGAAAATCCTTCCCTTATCACCATTTCTCCGGATCTGTAGATGTTCACAGATTACCTTGATCAAGCTAATCTGTCAGATTAACGCTCATTCTAAAACACTACTAACCTTCAACATCATAAAGATAACAGTCCAGAAATTAATGTGCACAATTCATTAAGTTATACTAATATTTGTCATCTATACTGTTGGTGGGAATTCTGGTTCGTTACACTTTAAATCTTCAAAGCTTATGTCATTATTTTAAGATATATCGATAAAGTTAAAAATGAAAAGTTCACTTCTGAGAGACTTTAATAGATCTGATGAGGTGTTTGTATTCATGCTTCGCGCTAATGAGTTGCGCCAGTCTGCATTTGCGCGTTTTAAGGAAAGTTGCTGCCACCTAGCGGCTTTAGCCGGAACTGCACAGCTCACCTAAACTGAAATTTGGATGTTTGGAAACATGTTTGCTGTTTATGAAATTATCAAAATGTAATTGTGTGCGTGCGTGCGTGTGTGTGTGTGTATATGTGTTTGACACTCCAGATGTCATCAGAGTGACCAGTGGCCCCATTTTCTAACCTCTAACCTTTCCAGATGGTGACACCCATGTTGCATTCTGTCCAGTTGCGCACTGTCTTTGCGTGTGTGTGCATGTGTGTTGCAGACATTAACTGATTGAAGTATCAAGGATTCAAATTGATTTAAACTCCAAATCTTTATTTATTTATTTATTTGCAGCTTCAAGATCATATCAGTAAGCGTTTAATGATTTCCAAGGGCAACAAAAACAACAACAACAACAACAGCATTAATGATAATTATGAAATGAGCTTTCTTTTACTCTGAATGTGAGTGCAGAACCTGCTTTGTCCTCTACACTAATATATTCACAACTGTCATTAACCTATCTGCAACATTAGTCTCTATATCTAATTGTCCCCCTGTTGCCTCACACACACACACACACACACACACACACACACACACACACACACACACACACACACACTCCATTTCCACCCCCCTCATGTTGTTTGACAAATGAGTGGTCTCGCCTCATCAAGCATAAGACAATGTAAACAGATGGAAGGTGCAGACAGGGACCGGTGCCAACTCTAGACACACGCACGGACGCACACACGCAGCCAGACACAGTTTATTGAAGAGTGTGTTCTGGTTTTTGCCGGCTGTTTTCTGCATTCATTTAGTTTTGAACTCTAAGCATGAGAGAATGATCATTATAATGAAAATATTCGTCAGTGGATTTAACACATTAACATAAAGTGACTGGTGGGAAACCAGTTTAATAACGCAATGATGTCACCGCGTTGTAAACAGGTTCTATTTCAATATCTCAGTTTATACAGTAACATGGAATTTGTCATTCGTGCCCTTTAAACTGAACAACACGCACCTAAACATTTATGTAAAAGTTTTGTTAGTTTTGTTATAGCTTATCACATCATTTGGGGGTGAAATCGTAAAGAACGTGCGAGGAAAGAAAACAGCATAAAGAAGCTTTTGCGTTTCAAACTACGCAAAGCGAACAAAACTCCCCCTAGCGGTTATCTGAGGTACTGCAGCGAACCTTGACACCGAAATGCGACGCGGAGGCGAATTACAATTCATTCATCATTTTTCATTCCTTCACTCATCTCGATACATTTGCGAAGCTTTTCATGAGCTATAAAAGTGACTTATGAATGTCCCCCATCACAAGGTCAATTGTTTAGTATGTTTATTACTATATAATATACAAAGAACACAGAATTCGGTGACACCACAGTACATGCTGTTTTTTTTCCTTTTTAAGATGGTTTTCTATGCATTTGACTGTTAAGGCTGTTTGTAGATGATAACAGGTCCTTCTTTAAAGCGTTTCTTTCTCTTTGTAACGTAAGCATCGGGGTGACCTTCTCGTGAGAGCGCAGACAGTAAATAAGCAGGAGAGTGTGACTCTGTCGCCCTTTGAAAGCCGAAAAAAGTCACACAACATTTTCTGTTTAATCTTCAGCCTATTAAAACTGCATCAGCGGGCTCCATCAGAGGCTTCCCGTCCATCCTTTCAACGTATACTAGATAAGGAAATCACAATAGGCGCTCGCGTTTGCACATTACATTTTATGTCACAAGTTCATCTAACACTGTAGGGTAAAATACCAACGATATATCAGCGTCACATCCGAGACACCGAGACAAGTCCGGTGCTCCCACTGAGGGCTCCACCCGCCACTGTTGACGAGCCCTCCATCATAGACGTCACGTGTTCTCGCCGCAACAACCCGCCGACCCAACCTTCTTTCCCACCTGCCACCGCGCAACCGCGTCACATACGGACGCCTCTCTGAAAACGTGCACGTTCCTTTGCTCCACATTCAGCTCCGGGCTCTTCATCACACCAAAGGTGACGACCACGTTCGACATCACGTGCCGCGACATCCCGCAATATAAATAAAAGTAACCCTCGTCGGTTTGTCCGGGCTCAGGAGGTGCAGACCAGAATGTCGTCAGTGTATATTTGCACGTCGCTTGTGCATCATTTCACAATAATGGATGCTTTTGTCTCACTCTCCTCATCCTTCCCCTCCCGTCCGTCTTCATCTAGTCCGCCCTGGAGGTCTGGATTTGGTGAATTTGATCAGTTGCAGCAGGAGAAGTTGGGTTTATTCTTCGGGGCGTTTAAGCTGGGCAGCGACTGACAGCGGCCTTTGTCATGAAGAGCGCTCTGCTTCGTTACCTCTCTGCAGAAGGACAAACATCACATATGCTTTACAGGCAACCTGTTGATGAAACGCTTTATTTGCACAGCGTGAATCCGGCCTGAAACAAAGGTTCACGTGTCCGAATCGCCGGCCACTAATGAGCAAACCTGTGCAGCGTTTTACCCGGCACCAGGCGTCAGCAGCTGCTCTTACCACGCACACCAGAGAGGGCAACACACAATGTGGTCAACTTTGATTTATTTAAAAAATAACAACAGCTTTTTGATGCCCATCATTTTCCCTGGGGAGACAGCGCACTGTAAAAACACGCCACATACTCACAGCGCTGCTTATGAGTGGCGAGGCAGATGGTTGCTGTTGCTGAACGCAGCTTTTACCAGCTCAGACTTTTGGCTAATGTACAGCCTGGCCTGCCTGGAAACGACATCGCTACAGTGGCTGGAGCTCTTAATATGTCACCTAATATGTTGCGGAGGTTTCGCTGCACAGGTTGATAAACAGGCGCCATCATGGCACAAAACCTGCTGAGCGTGCAGGAATATTCACGACCCCACTTAAGACTCAACTCACCTGTTCCTCATTTTATACATTTGTATTTATATTCTGTTTCTGCTGTTAGGCACTTGTTCTAAATGTTCTAAAGTTAAGCTGTATCACAGCAAGCCGGTTAAACATTAACAGATTAGTCGCTGGCAGCTGAGGCGGCGACTGTCCGCACGTTTACAGTGTGCAATGATACTGCGGTTAGTTAAATTTGGAAAAACTTTCCTGGCTTTATCTTCCAAGTGCAAAGCAGGTGGAGAGCTGAGGAAACGTTGCTATGCTAGTCATGCTAATACCGGCAAGTTTACACCCATTTTTAAGTTAGTAAGACAGAGTTGGGGCAGAGAAGGTTACCCATAATGCCCCAGTACAGGGCAGTAATGGAGAATTTGACCTGTTTTATCTATTATTCTTATTTAGCAATATATTGCAATTAAGGGTGTTGGATCTGATTAAAACGTATTTTGTTGTTTAATTATTTCAGAATTTTCTTTTATGATCTCTAAATTGGGACTCAGGCTATCAGCGTTCAGCCTCACCTGGCCAGGTGCAGCACAGCTTCCAAAGTGTTGGAGCCATCTTTGGCACTTGTTTCACAGAACAGCGTGTTGTACGTCTGTCGGGGGAAAACACACATAAAATACGGCATGAGGGGATTTGACTACAGGTGAATAAATCCCAATGTAAACCAAAATGGGATTAGCATTAGCATTAGCATCACCATGGCCAGTTTTTCTCCGTAGCTGGTGGGAACGCTGTTGACTCCATCTTGTCTCAGATCGCACTTATTGCCGACGAGCATGATGGGAATATCCTCCAGGCACACTTCCTGCAGAGCAAATAAATGGCCAGATAGACCGAAAGAAAGAAGGGTCAACAAAGTGCAAAGGTCCGTTGGTGCACGCGTCGGTTAGTGGCGTCAAACACTGACAAATAAATGCAAATATTCCATCACTTTCTGCCAACGGACGATGAAAAAAGCCCGTTCTCGTGACAAGTTCTTCAGCGGTTTCAGTCAATCGGAGCGTTTGGGAGGAATGAAACATGACACGGGGATAAGCCAGGATTAGGGATGAAAACACGGAAGAGTTGCTCCGGGAACGGGCTCCGTTCACACACAGCATGCAACCATTCACGTCTACGTGACCACACTGAGAGACGAGCACAGTCCACCTGACGCACGGCGCGTGCGACACTTACGCGTCTGCTGCATGTGGGGAAGACAAACCGGCAAGATGAAGGTTAAGTCTGAACACGAGAGCAACGCTGACTTATCGACACGAGCGGGCCGCATTACCTCAACCATGTCTACCCACTCTCGGACATTCAGGAAGCTCTTCTCACAGGTGACGTCGTACAGTAGCAGCACGCCGTCCGCCCGCCGGAAATAAGACTTTGCGATGCTGCGGAACCTGATGGGAGGAAACGGGCGATGAGGCGTGCTTCTGTGCCGCCACGGGGGAACCTTCATTTATGAAGGTATAAATCAGTGACCTTTCTTGTCCCGCTGTGTCCCACAACTGCAGTAAAACGGGCTGTCCGTCCACGATCAGTGTCTTCATCTGGAAATCCACTCCTGGACACAGGGAGGAAGAGTTCAGCGCATCAACAATTACCCATGAGTCCTCGGGAAGGCTTTAATGTACTTCTGTGTGAAATTAGAGTGGAATTCTGAACCATCAGGTTTGGTTCTGACTCACCCAGTGTGGCGCTGGAGTTCAGTTTGAACTCGTTCTTGCAGAGACGGAGCAGAAAGCTGGACTTTCCCACGGCGGCGTCTCCCGCCAGGACGATTCTGTAGGCCTTCTCCGATGTCATGTAGCCCAGGTCAGTGCTGCTGTCCTTGTCCTCCTTCTGAAGAGCAGAGAAACCAGCTGACGCACTTTATCTCCGCCGTGTTGCAGTTGCAGGAAAAACCGCCCCAAACAATCATAGAATGAAGCAAAAAACAGAGAAATATCTGTCTTACCTGAACTCTGAGGGCAGTGAGAGGTTTTTTGGGAGCTGGGACATTTACTGGTTCAGCTGGTTTCCACTCCAGGACCGAGCTGCTGTCGGAGCCGAATGCTGATTCGGCATCCTGCGTCTCTGCTGGCTGGGAGGTGGACACAGGCCTCAGTAAAGTCATCCCCCCTCAAGGTGAGATGTGAAATTTGAATGCTACACTTGTCTTTAAGACAACAGCTGCGGGCAGCTTTGTTTGTGGAGTTCCTCTGGGATCGATTCTGGGACCCAAAAATGTTCCTCCAATTATTTTTTTTCTCAAATTTAACTCTTCCAACCTCACTAAAATTTCATACAGGACAGGATGTCTCCGTCCAGCATATCTGACGTGAATGAGCTCCTTGTCCCTGAAGTGTCCTTTGATACAGATGAGCTAGCGTGCTAAAGCGGATGGGTTAGCGTCTCACCTCCACGTCGCAGTTTTCTCCTGCCAAACTGTCGCGGATGCTACACTTGAGTTTCTTCTTCACCCTCTGCTCTCCGTCCTCCTCCTCGTGACCTTTGACCTCCAGCTCCGAGTCGTAGCCGCCGTGCGAACCCCTGAGTGTGGACAGGCCGCTGTCCATGTAGATCTCCGGCAGGCTGTCCTCCTCGCACTCGCTGCTGTGCCTGCGCCTCAGCCCTGGATCACACATGGCCAAGGCCAGGGTGTCACAGCTGGGCCGGCGGCTGTACAGAGGGAAGTCGTCCATGCGCTGACAGAACCTGAGAGATATTCCATAGCTTAAAATCTTTATTTGATTTAGGCACCAGTAAGAGTGGATCTCACATCCAGGTTCATTCTTTCGTGTTGTTGCTATGGTTCAGACTCTTGCCCCTCCCCCCATACATCATCAGCCGAGTTGAGTACATTTCCAGAACTGGGGGGGGGGGGGGGGTTCTGGGTGTGTCTGCATCAAGTTTAGGTTCAAGCAAATATCTCGGAGCATATTCCACAGACCACATTGAGCTTAGACACACAACTCTGTGTTCCAGGCCTGAGAACACATTCCATTTCAGGGAAGAGTGTAAAATTTCAGTGTCCCTGAGAAGATCTGTCCCAACCTGATAAACCAGCTGTGAAATGACCCTCCTGCAACTCTCTCTGAACCTGGATTTCACTTTTGGCGGTTGTTTCAGTGACACACGTGTGTGTGAGTGTGTGTGTGGTTTGTTTCTGGGTTTTAGGTCTCACCTGTCTGTTAATGCGTACGGTGATGAGTAGCAGATGCTTTTACTTCTGTTCCTCTCCTTTATTCCCGGGGTGACGGAAGTCTGCAGCACACAATTAAAAACAGACT